>NC_060958.1:1628224-1643224 GCF_910589235.1 Vespa crabro
ATTGTATTTATTGTTATTGTCATTGTAATTATTATTGTTATTGTTATTATTGTTATTATAGTTTCTATTGTTATTGTTATTGTAGCGTTATTATTATTATTGTTATTGTTATTGTTATTTTTATTATTATTATTATTATTATTATTGTTATTGTTATTGTTATTATTATTGTTATTATAATTATTGTTATTTTTTTTGCTACTATTATTATTCTAATAGTTAATGTCACTGTTATTGGTATTATTGTTAATCTTATTGTTATTGTTATTATTGTTATTGTTATTGTTATTTTCATTATTGATATTGTTATTATTATTGTTATCGTTCTTATCATTATAATTATTGTAATTATTGTCATTACTATTATTGTCATTGTTATTGTTATTATTATTATTATTATTATTGTTATTGTTATTATTATTGTTATTATAATTATTGTTATTGTTATTGCTATTATTATTATTCTTATAGTTATTGTCATTGTTATTGGTATTATTGTCATTGTTACTGTTATTGTTATTATTATTATTGTTAATGTTAGTGTTATTTTTATTATTGTTATTATTATTATTGTGATTGTTATTGTTACTATTGTTATTATTGTTATTATTATTTTTATCGTTCTTATTATTATAATTATTGTTATTATTATTATTATTGTTATTATTGTTACTATTTTTGTTATTGTTATTATTGTTGTTATTGTTATTATTGTTGTTATAGTTATTATTGTTATTATTCTTATTATTGTTAATGTTATTATTATTGTTATTGTTATTATTGTTATTGTTATTAATATTTTTATTGTAATTGTTATTGTTATTGATATTGTTGTTATTATTATTATTATTATTATTGTTATTATTGTTATTATTGTTATTATTGTAGATATTGTTATTATTATTATTGTTATTGTTGTTATTATATTTATTGTTATTGTTATTGTAAATATTATTGTTATTGTTATTATTATTATTGTTTTTGCTATTGTTATTGTTATTGTTATTGTTATTATTATTGTTATTGTTATTATTTTTGTTATTATTGTTATTATTGTTATTATTGTTATTATTGTTATTGTTATTGTTATTATTGTTATTATTGTTCGTATAATTGTTATTATTATTGCTATTATTATTGTTATTATTGTTACTGTTATTGTTCTTATTGTTTTTATTGTTATTGTTATTGTTATTATTGTTATTATTGTTATTATTGTTATTGTGATTTTTGTTGTTACTACTGTTCTTATTTTTATTATTATTGTTATCGTTCTTATTATTATAATAAATGTAATTATTGTTATTATTATTATTTTCATTGTTATAGTTATTATTATTATTAATATTATTATTGTTATTGTTATTAAAATTGTTATTATTATTATTATTATTATTATTGTTATTATTATTATCATAAATATTATTATTATTATTATTGTTATTATTAATATTATTATTATTATTATTATTATTGTTATTGTTAGTGTTATTGCTATTATTCTTGTTATTGTCATTATTGTTGTTATAGTTATTATTGTTATTATTGTTATTATTGTTATTATATTTATTGTTATTTTCATTGTAATTATTATTGTTATTGTTATTATTATTGTTATTATTGTTATTATTGTTATTATTGTTATTATTGTTATTTTTATTGTTATTATTGTTATTATTGTTATTATTTTTGTTATTTTTATTTTTATTGTCATTAGTATTGTTATTGTTATTATTATTGTTGTTATTATAATCATTAATATTATTATTATTAATATTATTATAATTATTATTAATAATGTTATTATTATTATTATTATTATTATTGTTATCGTTATTGTTATTATTATTATTGTTATTGTTATTGTTATTTTTATTATTATTGTTATTATTATTGTTAACGTTCTTATCATTATAATTTTTCTAATTATTGTTATTATTATTATTGTCATTGTTATTGTTATTATTATTATTATTATTATTAATGTTATTGTTATTATAATTGTTATTATAATTATTGTTCTTGTTATTGCTATTATTATTATTCTTATAGTTATTGACGTTGTTATTGGTATTAATGTTATTGTTATTGTGATTGTTATTATTAATATTCTTATTGTTAGTGTTATTGTTATTATTATTGTTATTATAATTATTGTTATTGTTATTGCTGTTATTATTATTCTTATAGTTATTGACATTGTTGTTGGTATTAATGTTATTGTTATTGTTATTGTTATAATTATTATTGTTATTGTTAGTGTTACTGTTATTATTATTGTTATTGTTATTATTATTTTTATTGTTATTATTATCATCATTGTTATTATTATTATTATTAATCATATTATTATAATTATTATTATTATTATTATTATTATTATTGTTATTGTTATTGTTATTGTTATTATTATTATTGTTATTGTTATTGTTATTTTTATTATTATTATTGTTATTATTATTGTTATCGTTCTTATCATTATAATTATTATTGTCATTGTTATTGCTATTATTACTATTATTATTATTATTATTGTTATTATAATTATTGTTATTGTTATTGCTATTATTATTATTCTTATTGTTATTGTCATTGTTATTGGTATTATTGTTATTGTTATTGTTATTGTCATTAAAATTGTTATTTTATTATTATTGTTAGTATTGTTATAATTGTTATTGTTTTTGTTATTATTGTTATTATTGTTATTAAAGTTATTATTGTTATTGTTATTGTTAGTGTTATTGTTATTATTATTTTATTATTATTGTTATTATTGTTATAATTGTTATTGTTATTGTTATTATTGTTATTATTGTTACTATAATTGTTATTATTATTGCTATTATTATTGTTATTATTGTTATCCTTATTGCTATTATTGTTATTATAGTTAATATTGTTATTGTTATTGTTAGTGTTATTGTTATTATTATTGTTATTATTGTTATTATTGTTATTATTATTGTTATTTTTATTTTTATTGTTATTCTTATTTTTATTGTTATTATTATTGTTATTATTATTTTATTATTATTGTTATTATTATTATCATAAAGATTATTATTATTATTATTATTAATATTATTATTATTATTATTATTATTGTTATTGTTATTGTTATTGTTATTGTTATTATTATTAATGTTATTGTTATCGTTATTTTTATTATTATTATTGTTATTATTATTGTTATCGTTCTTATCATTATCATAAATATTATTATTAATATTATTGTTATTATTAATATTATTATTATTATTATTATTATTGTTATTGTTAGTGTTATTGTTATTATTGTTGTTATTGTCATTATTGTTGTTATAGTTATTATTGTTATTATTGTTATTATTGGTATTATATTTATTGTTATTGTCTTTGTAATTATTATTGTTATTGTTATTATTGTTATTGTTATTGCTATTGTTATTGTTATTGTTATTGTTATTATTATTGTTATTATTGTTATTATTGTTATTATTGTTATTATTGTTGTTATTGTTATTGTTATTGTTATTATTGTTATTATTGTTACTATAATTGTTATTATTATTGCTATTATTATTGTTATTATTGTTATCCTTATTATTATTATTGTTATTATAGGTATTATTGTTATTGTTATTGTTAGTGTTATTGTTATTATTATTGTTATTATTGTTATTATTATTGTTATTTTTATTTATATTGTTATTCTTATTTTTATTGTTATTATTATTGTTATTATTATTTTATTATTATTGTTATTATTATTATCATAAAGATTATTATTATTATTATTATTATTATTATTATTATTGTTATTGTTATTGTTATTGTTATTGTTATTATTATTAATTTTATTGTTATTGTTTTTTTTATTATTATTATTGTTATTATTATTGTTATCGTTCTTATCATTATCATAAATATTATTATTATTATTATTGTTATTATTAATATTATTATTATTATTATTATTATTATTGTTATTGTTAGTGTTATTGTTATTATTGTTGTTATTGTCATTATTGTTGTTATAGTTATTATTGTTATTATTGTAATTATTGTTATTGTATTTATTGTTATTGTCATTGTAATTATTATTGTTATTGTTATTATTGTTATTATAGTTTCTATTGTTATTGTTATTGTTAGTGTTATTATTATTATTGTTATTGTTATTGTTATTTTTATTATTATTATTATTATTATTATTGTTATTGTTATTGTTATTATTATTGTTATTATAATTATTGTTATTTTTATTGCTACTATTATTATTCTAATAGTTATTGTCACTGTTATTAGTATTATTGTTAATCTTATTGTTATTGTTATTATTGTTATTGTTATTGTTATTTTTATTATTGATATTGTTATTATTATTGTTATCGTTCTTATCATTATAATTATTGTAATTATTGTCATTATTATTATTGTCATTGTTATTGTTATTATTATTATTATTATTATTGTTACTGTTATTATTATTGTTATTATAATTATTGTTATTGTTATTGCTATTATTATTATTCTTATAGTTATTGTCATTGTTATTGGTATTATTGTTATTGTTACTGTTATTGTTATTATTATTATTGTTAATGTTAGTGTTATTTTAATTATTGTAATTATTATTATTGTGATTGTTATTGTTACTATTGTTATTATTGTTATTATTATTTTTATCGTTCTTATTATTATAATTATTGTTATTATTATTATTTTTGTTATTATTGTTACTATTGTTGTTATTGTTATTATTGTTGTTATTGTTATTATTGTTGTTATAGTTATTATTGTTATTATTCTTATTATTGTTATTGTTATTATTGTTATTGTTATTAATATTTTTATTGTAATTGTTATTGTTATTGATATTGATGTTATTATTATTATTATTATTATTGTTATTATTGTTATTGTGATTTTTATTGTTACTATTGTTCTTATTTTTATTATTATTGTTATCGTTCTTATAATTATAATAAATGTAATTATTGTTATTATTATTATTTTCATTGTTATTGTTATTATTATTATTAATATTATTATTGTTATTGTTATTAATATTGTTATTATTATTATTATTATTATTATTGTTATTATTATTATCATAAATATTATTATTATTATTATTGTTATTATTAATATTATTATTATTATTATTATTATTGTTATTGTTAGAGTTATTGCTATTATTCTTGTTATTGTCATTATTGTTGTTATAGTTATTATTGTTATTATTGTTATTATTGTTATTATATTTATTGTTATTTTCATTGTAATTATTATTGTTATTATTATTATTGTTATTATTGTTATTATTGTTATTATTGTTATTATTGTTATTTTTATTGTTAATATTGTTATTATTGTTATTATTTTTGTTATTTTTATTTTTATTGTCATTAGTATTGTTAATGTTATTATTATTGTTTTTATTATAATCATTAATATTATTATTATTAATATTATTATAATTATTATTAATAATGTTATTATTATTATTATTATTATTATTGTTATCGTTATTGTTATTATTTTTATTGTTATTGTTATTGTTATTTTTATTATTATTATTGTTATTATTATTGTTAACGTTCTTATCATTATAATTTTTCTAATTATTTTTATTATTATTATTGTCATTGTTATTGTTATTATTATTATTATTATTATTATTATTAATGTTATTGTTATAATAATTGTTATTATAATTATTGTTCTTTTTATTGCTATTATTATTATTCTTATAGTTATTGACGTTGTTATTGGTATTAATGTTATTGTTATTGTGATTGTTATTATTAATATTCTTATTGTTAGTGTTATTGTTATTATTATTGTTATTATAATTATTGTTATTATTAATGCTGTTATTATTATTCTTATAGTTATTGACATTGTTGTTGGTATTAATGTTATTGTTATTGTTATTGTTATTATTATTATTGTTATTGTTAGTGTTACTGTTATTATTATTGTTATTGTTATTATTATTATTATTGTTATTATTATCATCATTGTTATTATTATTATTATTAATCATATTATTATAATTATTATTATTATTATTTTTATTATTATTGTTATTGTTATTGTTATTGTTATTATTATTATTGTTATTGTTATTGTTATTTTTATTATTATTATTGTTATTATTATTGTTAGCGTTCTTATCATTATAATTATTATTGTCATTGTTATTGCTATTATTACTATTATTATTATTATTATTGTTATTATAATTATTGTTATTGTTATTGCTATTATTATTATTCTTATTGTTATTGTCATTGTTATTGGTATTATTGTTATTGTTATTGTTATTGTCATTAAAATTGTTATTTTATTATTATTGTTAGTATTGTTATAATTGTTATTGTTTTTGTTATTATTGTTATTATTGTTATTAAAGTTATTATTGTTATTGTTATTGTTAGTGTTATTGTTATTATTATTTTATTATTATTGTTATTATTGTTATAATTGTTATTGTTATTGTTATTATTGTTATTATTGTTACTATAATTGTTATTATTATTGCTATTATTATTGTTATTATTGTTATCCTTATTGTTATTATTGTTATTATAGTTAATATTGTTATTGTTATTGTTAGTGTTATTGTTATTATTATTGTTATTATTGTTATTATTGTTATTATTATTGTTATTTTTATTTTTATTGTTATTCTTATTTTTATTGTTATTATTATTGTTATTATTATTTTATTATTATTGTTATTATTATTATCATAAAGATTATTATTATTATTATTATTAATATTATTATTATTATTATTATTATTGTTATTGTTATTGTTATTGTTATTGTTATTATTATTAATGTTATTGTTATCGTTATTTTTATTATTATTATTGTTATTATTATTGTTATCGTTCTTATCATTATCATAAATATTATTATTAATATTATTGTTATTATTAATATTATTATTATTATTATTATTGTTATTGTTAGTGTTATTGTTATTATTGTTGTTATTGTCATTATTGTTGTTATAGTTATTATTGTTATTATTGTTATTATTGGTATTATATTTATTGTTATTGTCTTTGTAATTATTATTGTTATTGTTATTATTGTTATTGTTATTGCTATTGTTATTGTTATTGTTATTGTTATTATTATTGTTATTATTGTTATTATTGTTATTATTGTTATTATTGTTGTTATTGTTATTGTTATTGTTATTGTTATTATTGTTATTATTGTTACTATAATTGTTATTATTATTGCTATTATTATTGTTATTATTGTTATCCTTATTATTATTATTGTTATTATAGGTATTATTGTTATTGTTATTGTTAGTGTTATTGTTATTATTATTGTTATTATTGATATTATTATTGTTATTTTTATTTATATTGTTATTCTTATTTTTATTGTTATTATTATTGTTATTATTATTTTATTATTATTGTTATTATTATTATCATAAAGATTATTATTATTATTATTATTATTATTATTATTATTGTTATTGTTATTGTTATTGTTATTGTTATTATTATTAATTTTATTGTTATTGTTTTTTTTATTATTATTATTGTTATTATTATTGTTATCGTTCTTATCATTATCATAAATATTATTATTATTATTATTGTTATTATTAATATTATTATTATTATTATTATTGTTATTGTTAGTGTTATTGTTATTATTGTTGTTATTGTCATTATTGTTGTTATAGTTATTATTGTTATTATTGTAATTATTGTTACTGTATTTATTGTTATTGTCATTGTAATTATTATTATTATTGTTATTATTGTTATTATAGTTTCTATTGTTATTGTTATTGTTAGTGTTATTATTATTATTGTTATTGTTATTGTTATTTTTATTATTATTATTATTATTATTATTGTTATTGTTATTGTTATTATTATTGTTATTATAATTATTGTTATTTTTATTGCTACTATTATTATTCTAATAGTTATTATCACTGTTATTGGTATTATTGTTAATCTTATTGTTATTGTTATTATTGTTATTGTTATTGTTATTTTTATTATTGATATTGTTATTATTATTGTTATCGTTCTTATCATTATAATTATTGTAATTATTGTCATTATTATTATTGTCATTGTTATTGTTATTATTATTATTATTATTATTGTTACTGTTATTATTATTGTTATTATAATTATTGTTATTGTTATTGCTATTATTATTATTCTTATAGTTATTGTCATTGTTATTGGTATTATTGTTATTGTTACTGTTATTGTTATTATTATTATTGTTAATGTTAGTGTTATTTTAATTATTGTAATTATTATTATTGTGATTGTTATTGTTACTATTGTTATTATTGTTATTATTATTTTTATCGTTCTTATTATTATAATTATTGTTATTATTATTATTATTGTTATTATTGTTACTATTGTTGTTATTGTTATTATTGTTGTTATTGTTATTATTGTTGTTATAGTTATTATTGTTATTATTCTTATTATTGTTATTGTTATTATTGTTATTGTTATTAATATTTTTATTGTAATTGTTATTGTTATTGATATTGATGTTATTATTATTATTATTATTATTGTTATTATTGTTATTGTGATTTTTATTGTTACTATTGTTCTTATTTTTATTATTATTGTTATCGTTCTTATAATTATAATAAATGTAATTATTGTTATTATTATTATTTTCATTGTTATAGTTATTATTATTATTAATATTATTTTTGTTATTGTTATTAATATTGTTATTATTATTATTATTATTATTATTGTTATTATTATTATCATAAATATTATTATTATTATTATTGTTATTATTAATATTATTATTATTATTATTATTATTGTTATTGTTAGAGTTATTGCTATTATTCTTGTTATTGTCATTATTGTTGTTATAGTTATTATTGTTATTATTGTTATTATTGTTATTATATTTATTGTTATTTTCATTGTAATTATTATTGTTATTATTATTATTGTTATTATTGTTATTATTGTTATTATTGTTATTATTGTTATTTTTATTGTTAATATTGTTATTATTGTTATTATTTTTGTTATTTTTATTTTTATTGTCACTAGTATTGTTAATGTTATTATTATTGTTTTTATTATAATTATTAATATTATTATTATTAATATTATTATAATTATAATTAATAATGTTATTATTATTATTATTATTATTATTGTTATCGTTATTGTTATTATTTTTATTGTTATTGTTATTGATATTTTTATTATTATTATTGTTATTATTATTGTTAACGTTCTTATCATTATAATTTTTCTAATTATTTTTATTATTATTATTGTCATTGTTATTGTTATTATTATTATTATTATTATTATTATTAATGTTATTGTTATAATAATTGTTATTATAATTATTGTTCTTTTTATTGCTATTATTATTATTCTTATAGTTATTGACGTTGTTATTGGTATTAATGTTATTGTTATTGTGATTGTTATTATTAATATTCTTATTGTTAGTGTTATTGTTATTATTATTGTTATTATAATTATTGTTATTATTAATGCTGTTATTATTATTCTTATAGTTATTGACATTGTTGTTGGTATTAATGTTATTGTTATTGTTATTGTTATTATTATTATTGTTATTGTTAGTGTTACTGTTATTATTATTGTTATTGTTATTATTATTATTATTGTTATTATTATCATCATTGTTATTATTATTATTATTAATCATATTATTATAATTATTATTATTATTATTATTATTATTATTGTTATTGTTATTGTTATTGTTATTATTATTATTGTTATTGTTATTGTTATTTTTATTATTATTATTGTTATTATTATTGTTAGCGTTCTTATCATTATAATTATTATTGTCATTGTTATTGCTATTATTACTATTATTATTATTATTATTGTTATTATAATTATTGTTATTGTTATTGCTATTATTATTATTCTTATTGTTATTGTCATTGTTATTGGTATTATTGTTATTGTTATTGTTATTGTCATTAAAATTGTTATTTTATTATTATTGTTAGTATTGTTATAATTGTTATTGTTTTTGTTATTATTGTTATTATTGTTATTAAAGTTATTATTGTTATTGTTATTGTTAGTGTTATTGTTATTATTATTTTATTATTATTGTTATTATTGTTATAATTGTTATTGTTATTGTTATTATTGTTATTATTGTTACTATAATTGTTATTATTATTGCTATTATTATTGTTATTATTGTTATCCTTATTGTTATTATTGTTATTATAGTTAATATTGTTATTGTTATTGTTAGTGTTATTGTTATTATTATTGTTATTATTGTTATTATTGTTATTATTATTGTTATTTTTATTTTTATTGTTATTCTTATTTTTATTGTTATTATTATTGTTATTATTATTTTATTATTATTGTTATTATTATTATCATAAAGATTATTATTATTATTATTATTAATATTATTATTATTATTATTATTATTGTTATTGTTATTGTTATTGTTATTGTTATTATTATTAATGTTATTGTTATCGTTATTTTTATTATTATTATTGTTATTATTATTGTTATCGTTCTTATCATTATCATAAATATTATTATTAATATTATTGTTATTATTAATATTATTATTATTATTATTATTGTTATTGTTAGTGTTATTGTTATTATTGTTGTTATTGTCATTATTGTTGTTATAGTTATTATTGTTATTATTGTTATTATTGGTATTATATTTATTGTTATTGTCTTTGTAATTATTATTGTTATTGTTATTATTGTTATTGTTATTGCTATTGTTATTGTTATTGTTATTGTTATTATTATTGTTATTATTGTTATTATTGTTATTATTGTAATTATTGTTATTATTGTTATTATATTTATTGTTATTTTCATTGTAATTATTGTTGTTATTGTTATTATTATTGTTATTATTGTTATTATTGTTATTATTGTTATTATTGTTATTTTTATTGTTATTATTGTTATTATTGTTATTATTTTTGTTATTTTTATTTTTATTGTCATTAGAATTGTTATTGTTATTATTATTGTTGTTATTATAATCATTAATATTATTATTATTAATATTATTATAATTATTATTAATAATGTTATTATTATTATTATTTTTGTTATTGTTATTGTTATTGTTATTATTATTATTGTTATTGTTATTGTTATTTTTATTATTATTATTGTTATTATTATTGTTATCGTTCTTATCATTATAATTATTGTAATTATTGTCATTATTATTATTGTCATTGTTATTGTTATTATTATTAATATTATTATTGTTATTGTTATTATTATTGTTATGATAATTATTGTTATTTTTATTGCTACTATTATTATTCTTATAGTTATTGTCACTGTTATTGGTATTATTGTTATTCTTATTGTTATTGTTATTATTATTATTGTTATTGTTATTGTTATTTTTATTATTGATATTGTTATTATTATTGTTATCGTTCTTATCATTATAATTATTGTAATTATTGTCATTATTATTATTGTCATTGTTATTGTTATTATTATTATTATTATTATTATTGTTATTGTTATTATTATTGTTATTATAATTATTGTTATTGTTATTGGTATTATTATTATTCTTATAGTTATTGTCATTGTTATTGGTATTATTGTTATTGTTACTGTTATTGTTATTATTGTTAGTATTGTTATTATTATTATTATTGTTACTGTTATTGTTATTATTGTTAGTATTGTTCGTATAATTGTTATTATTATTGCTATTATTATTGTTATTATTGTTACTGTTATTGTTCTTATTGTTTTTATTGTTATTGTTATTGTTATTATTGTTATTATTGTTATTATTGTTATCATAAATATTATTATTATTATTATTGTTATTATTAATATTATTATTATTATTATTATTATTATTGTTATTTTTAGTGTTATTGCTATTATTCTTGTTATTGTCATTATTGTTGGTATAGTTAATATTGTTATTATTGTTATTATTGTTATTATATTTATTGTTATTTTCATTGTAATTATTATTGTTATTGTTATTATTATTGTTATTATTGTTATTATTGTTATTATTGTTATTATTGTTATTTTTATTGTTATTATTGTTATTATTGTTATTATTTTTGTTATTTTTATTTTTATTGTCATTAGTATTGCTATTGTTATTATTATTGTTGTTATTATAATCATTAATATTATTATTATTATTATTATTATAATTATTATTAATAATGTTATTATTATTATTATTATTATTATTGTTATCGTTATTGTTATTATTATTATTGTTATTGTTATTGTTATTTTTATTATTATTATTGTTATAATTATTGTTAACGTTCTTATCATTATAATTTTTCTAATTATTGTTATTATTATTATTGTCATTGTTATTGTTATTGTTATTGTTATTATTATTGTTATTGTTATTATTATTGTTATTGTTATTATTATTGTTATTATTGTTATTATTGTTATTGTTATTGTTATTATTGTTATTATTGTTCGTATAATTGTTATTATTATTGCTATTATTATTGTTATTATTGTTACTGTTATTGTTCTTATAGTTTTTATTGTTATTGTTATTGTTATTATTGTTATTATTGTTATTATTGTTATTGTGATTGTTATTGTTACTATTGTTAATATTGTTATTATTATTGTTATCGTTCTTATTATTATAATTACTGTAATAATTGTTATAAATATTATTGTCATTGTTATTATTATTATTATTATTGTTATTATTGTTATTATTGTTATTATTGTAGATATTGTTATTATTATTATTGTTATTGATAGTGTTATTGTTATTATTGTTGTTATTGTCATTATTGTTGTTATAGTTATTATTGTTATTATTGTAATTATTGTTATTGTATTTGTTGTTATTGTCATTGTAATTATTATTGTTATTGTTATTATTGTTATTATAGTTTCTATTGTTATTGTTATTGTTAGTGTTATTGTTATTATTATTGTTATTAATGTTATTATTATTGCTATTTTTATTTTTATTGTTATTCTTATTTTTATTGTTATTATTATTGTTATTATTATTTTATTATTATTGTTATTATTATTATCATAAAGATTATTATTATTATTATTATTAATATTATTATTATTATTATTATTTTTGTTATTGTTATTGTTATTGTTATTATTATTATTGATATTGTTATTGTTATTTTTATTATTATTATTATTATTATTATTGTTATTGTTATTGTTATTATTATTGTTATTATAATTATTGTTATTTTTATTGCTATTATTATTATTCTAATAGTTATTGTCACTGTTATTGGTATTATTGTTATTCTTATTGTTATTGTTATTATTGTTATTGTTATTGTTATTTTTATTATTGATATTGTTATTATTATTGTTATCGTTCTTATCATTATAATTATTGTAATTATTGTCATTATTATTATTGTCATTGTTATCGTTATTATTATTATTATTATTATTGTTATTGTTATTATTATTGTTATTATAATTATTGTTATTGTTATTGCTATTATTATTATTCTTATAGTTATTGTCATTGTTATTGGTATTATTGTTATTGTTACTGTTATTGTTATTATTATTATTGTTAATGTTAGTGTTATTTTTATTATTGTTATTATTATTATTGTGATTCTTATTGTTACTTTTGTTATTATTGTTATTATTATTTTTATCGTTCTTATTATTATAATTATTGTTATTATTATTATTATTGTTAGTATTGTTACTATTGTTGTTATTGTTATTATTGTTGTTATTGTTATTATTGTTGTTATAGTTATTATTGTTATTATTCTTATTATTGTTAATGTTATTATTATTGTTATTGTTATTATTGTTATTGTTGTTAATATTTTTATTGTAATTGTTATTGTTATTGATATTGTTGTTATTATTATTATTATTATTATTGTTATTATTGTTATTATTGTTATTATTGTTATTATTGTAGATATTGTTATTATTATTATTGTTATTGTTGTTATTATATTTATTGTTTTTGTTATTGTAAATATTATTGTTATTGTTATTATTATTATTGTTTTTGCTATTGTTATTGTTATTGTTATTGTTATTATTATTGTTATTGTTATTATTTTTGTTATAATTGTTATTATTGTTATTATTGTTATTATTGTTATTGTTATTGTTATTATTGTTATTATTGTTCGTATAATTGTTATTATTATTGCTATTATTATTGTTATTATTGTTACTGTTAATGTTCTTATTGTTTTTATTGTTATTGTTATTGTTATTATTGTTATTATTGTTATTATTGTTATTGTGATTTTTATTGTTACTATTGTTCTTATTGTTATTATTATTGTTATCGTTCTTATTATTATAATAAATGTAATTATTGTTATTATTATTATTTTCATTGTTATAGTTATTATTATTATTAATATTATTATTGTTATTGTTATTGTTATTGTTATTATTATTATTGTTATTGTTAGTGTTACTGTTATTATTATTGTTATTGTTATTATTATTATTATTGTTATTATTATCATCATTGTTATTATTATTATTAATAATCATATTATTATAATTATTATTATTATTATTATTATTATTATTATTGTTATTGTTATTGTTATTGTTATTATTATTATTGTTATTGTTATTGTTATTTTTATTATTATTATTGTTATTATTATTGTTATCGTTCTTATCATTATAATTATTATTGTCATTGTTATTGCTATTATTACTATTATTATTATTATTATTGTTATTATAATTATTGTTATTGTTATTGCTATCATTATTATTCTTATTGTTATTGTCATTGTTATTGGTATTATTGTTATTGTTATTGTTATTGTCATTAAAATTGTTATTTTATTATTATTGTTAGTATTGTTATAATTGTTATTGTTTTTGATATTATTGTTATTATTGTTATTAAACTTATTATTGTTATTGTTATTGTTAGTGTTATTGTTATTATTATTTT
>NC_060958.1:1648224-1655724 GCF_910589235.1 Vespa crabro
GTTATCGTTCTTATCATTATAATTATTGTAATTATTGTCATTACTATTATTGTCATTGTTATTGTTATTATTATTATTATTATTATTGTTATTGTTATTATTATTGTTATTATAATTATTGTTATTGTTATTGCTATTATTATTATTCTTATAGTTATTGTCATTGTTATTGGTATTATTGTCATTGTTACTGTTATTGTTATTATTATTATTGTTAATGTTAGTGTTATTTTTATTATTGTTATTATTATTATTGTGATTGTTATTGTTACTATTGTTATTATTGTTATTATTATTTTTATCGTTCTTATTATTATAATTATTGTTATTATTATTATTATTGTTATTATTGTTACTATTGTTGTTATTGTTATTATTGTTGTTATTGTTATTATTGTTGTTATAGTAATTATTGTTATTATTCTTATTATTGTTAATGTTATTATTATTGTTATTGTTATTATTGTTATTGTTATTAATATTTTTATTGTAATTGTTATTGTTATTGATATTGTTGTTATTATTATTATTATTATTATTGTTATTATTGTTATTATTGTTATTATTGTAGATATTGTTATTATTATTATTGTTATTGTTGTTATTATATTTATTGTTATTGTTATTGTAAATATTATTGTTATTGTTATTATTATTATTGTTTTTGCTATTGTTATTGTTATTGTTATTGTTATTATTATTGTTATTGTTATTATTTTTGTTATTATTGTTATTATTGTTATTATTGTTATTATTGTTATTGTTATTGTTATTATTGTTATTATTGTTCGTATAATTGTTATTATTATTGCTATTATTATTGTTATTATTGTTACTGTTATTGTTCTTATTGTTTTTATTGTTATTGTTATTGTTATTATTGTTATTATTGTTATTATTGTTATTGTGATTTTTGTTGTTACTACTGTTCTTATTTTTATTATTATTGTTATCGTTCTTATTATTATAATAAATGTAATTATTGTTATTATTATTATTTTCATTGTTATAGTTATTATTATTATTAATATTATTATTGTTATTGTTATTAAAATTGTTATTATTATTATTATTATTATTATTGTTATTATTATTATCATAAATATTATTATTATTATTATTGTTATTATTAATATTATTATTATTATTATTATTATTGTTATTGTTAGTGTTATTGCTATTATTCTTGTTATTGTCATTATTGTTGTTATAGTTATTATTGTTATTATTGTTATTATTGTTATTATATTTATTGTTATTTTCATTGTAATTATTATTGTTATTGTTATTATTATTGTTATTATTGTTATTATTGTTATTATTGTTATTATTGTTATTTTTATTGTTATTATTGTTATTATTGTTATTATTTTTGTTATTTTTATTTTTATTGTCATTAGTATTGTTATTGTTATTATTATTGTTGTTATTATAATCATTAATATTATTATTATTAATATTATTATAATTATTATTAATAATGTTATTAATATTATTATTATTATTATTGTTATCGTTATTGTTATTATTATTATTGTTATTGTTATTGTTATTTTTATTATTATTGTTATTATTATTGTTAACGTTCTTATCATTATAATTTTTCTAATTATTGTTATTATTATTATTGTCATTGTTATTGTTATTATTATTATTATTATTATTAATGTTATTGTTATTATAATTGTTATTATAATTATTGTTCTTGTTATTGCTATTATTATTATTCTTATAGTTATTGACGTTGTTATTGGTATTAATGTTATTGTTATTGTGATTGTTATTATTAATATTCTTATTGTTAGTGTTATTGTTATTATTATTGTTATTATAATTATTGTTATTGTTATTGCTGTTATTATTATTCTTATAGTTATTGACATTGTTGTTGGTATTAATGTTATTGATATTGTTATTGTTATAATTATTATTGTTATTGTTAGTGTTACTGTTATTATTATTGTTATTGTTATTATTATTTTTATTGTTATTATTATCATCATTGTTATTATTATTATTATTAATCATATTATTATAATTATTATTATTATTATTATTATTATTATTGTTATTGTTATTGTTATTGTTATTATTATTATTGTTATTGTTATTGTTATTTTTATTATTATTATTGTTATTATTATTGTTATCGTTCTTATCATTATAATTATTATTGTCATTGTTATTGCTATTATTACTATTATTATTATTATTATTGTTATTATAATTATTGTTATTGTTATTGCTATTATTATTATTCTTATTGTTATTGTCATTGTTATTGGTATTATTGTTATTGTTATTGTTATTGTCATTAAAATTGTTATTTTATTATTATTGTTAGTATTGTTATAATTGTTATTGTTTTTGTTATTATTGTTATTATTGTTATTAAAGTTATTATTGTTATTGTTATTGTTAGTGTTATTGTTATTATTATTTTATTATTATTGTTATTATTGTTATAATTGTTATTGTTATTGTTATTATTGTTATTATTGTTACTATAATTGTTATTATTATTGCTATTATTATTGTTATTATTGTTATCCTTATTGCTATTATTGTTATTATAGTTAATATTGTTATTGTTATTGTTAGTGTTATTGTTATTATTATTGTTATTATTGTTATTATTGTTATTATTATTGTTATTTTTATTTTTATTGTTATTCTTATTTTTATTGTTATTATTATTGTTATTATTATTTTATTATTATTGTTATTATTATTATCATAAAGATTATTATTATTATTATTATTAATATTATTATTATTATTATTATTATTGTTATTGTTATTGTTATTGTTATTGTTATTATTATTAATGTTATTGTTATTGTTATTTTTATTATTATTATTGTTATTATTATTGTTATCGTTCTTATCATTATCATAAATATTATTATTAATATTATTGTTATTATTAATATTATTATTATTATTATTATTATTGTTATTGTTAGTGTTATTGTTATTATTGTTGTTATTGTCATTATTGTTGTTATAGTTATTATTGTTATTATTGTTATTATTGGTATTATATTTATTGTTATTGTCTTTGTAATTATTATTGTTATTGTTATTATTGTTATTGTTATTGCTATTGTTATTGTTATTGTTATTGTTATTATTATTGTTATTATTGTTATTATTGTTATTATTGTTATTATTGTTGTTATTGTTATTGTTATTGTTATTATTGTTATTATTGTTACTATAATTGTTATTATTATTGCTATTATTATTGTTATTATTGTTATCCTTATTATTATTATTGTTATTATAGGTATTATTGTTATTGTTATTGTTAGTGTTATTGTTATTATTATTGTTATTATTGTTATTATTATTGTTATTTTTATTTATATTGTTATTCTTATTTTTATTGTTATTATTATTGTTATTATTATTTTATTATTATTGTTATTATTATTATCATAAAGATTATTATTATTATTATTATTATTATTACTATTATTGTTATTGTTATTGTTATTGTTATTGTTATTATTATTAATTTTATTGTTATTGTTTTTTTATTATTATTATTGTTATTATTATTGTTATCGTTCTTATCATTATCATAAATATTATTATTATTATTATTGTTATTATTAATATTATTATTATTATTATTATTATTATTGTTATTGTTAGTGTTATTGTTATTATTGTTGTTATTGTCATTATTGTTGTTATAGTTATTATTGTTATTATTGTAATTATTGTTATTGTATTTATTTTTATTGTCATTGTAATTATTATTGTTATTGTTATTATTGTTATTATAGTTTCTATTGTTATTGTTATTGTTAGTGTTATTATTATTATTGTTATTGTTATTGTTATTTTTATTATTATTATTATTATTATTATTGTTATTGTTATTGTTATTATTATTGTTATTATAATTATTGTTATTTTTATTGCTACTATTATTATTCTAATAGTTATTGTCACTGTTATTAGTATTATTGTTAATCTTATTGTTATTGTTATTATTGTTATTGTTATTGTTATTTTTATTATTGATATTGTTATTATTATTGTTATCGTTCTTATCATTATAATTATTGTAATTATTGTCATTATTATTATTGTCATTGTTATTGTTATTATTATTATTATTATTATTGTTACTGTTATTATTATTGTTATTATAATTATTGTTATTGTTATTGCTATTATTATTATTCTTATAGTTATTGTCATTGTTATTGGTATTATTGTTATTGTTACTGTTATTGTTATTATTATTATTGTGATTGTTATTGTTACTATTGTTATTATTGTTATTATTATTTTTATCGTTCTTATTATTATAATTATTGTTATTATTATTATTATTGTTATTATTGTTACTATTGTTGTTATTGTTATTATTGTTGTTATTGTTATTATTGTTGTTATAGTTATTATTGTTATTATTCTTATTATTGTTATTGTTATTATTGTTATTGTTATTAATATTTTTATTGTAATTGTTATTGTTATTGATATTGATGTTATTATTATTATTATTATTATTGTTATTATTGTTATTGTGATTTTTATTGTTACTATTGTTCTTATTTTTATTATTATTGTTATCGTTCTTATAATTATAATAAATGTAATTATTGTTATTATTATTATTTTCATTGTTATAGTTATTATTATTATTAATATTATTTTTGTTATTGTTATTAATATTGTTATTATTATTATTATTATTATTATTGTTATTATTATTATCATAAATATTATTATTATTATTATTGTTATTATTAATATTATTATTATTATTATTATTATTGTTATTGTTAGAGTTATTGCTATTATTCTTGTTATTGTCATTATTGTTGTTATAGTTATTATTGTTATTATTGTTATTATTGTTATTATTGTTATTATATTTATTGTTATTTTCATTGTAATTATTATTGTTATTATTATTATTGTTATTATTGTTATTATTGTTATTATTGTTATTATTGTTATTTTTATTGTTAATATTGTTATTATTGTTATTATTTTTGTTATTTTTATTTTTATTGTCATTAGTATTGTTATTGTTATTATTATTGTTTTTATTATAATCATTAATATTATTATTATTAATATTATTATAATTATTATTAATAATGTTATTATTATTATTATTATTATTATTGTTATCGTTATTGTTATTATTTTTATTGTTATTGTTATTGTTATTTTTATTATTATTATTGTTATTATTATTGTTAACGTTCTTATCATTATAATTTTTCTAATTATTTTTATTATTATTATTGTCATTGTTATTGTTATTATTATTATTATTATTATTATTATTAATGTTATTGTTATTATAATTGTTATTATAATTATTGTTCTTGTTATTGCTATTATTATTATTCTTATAGTTATTGACGTTGTTATTGGTATTAATGTTATTGTTATTGTGATTGTTATTATTAATATTCTTATTGTTAGTGTTATTGTTATTATTATTGTTATTATAATTATTGTTATTATTAATGCTGTTATTATTATTCTTATAGTTATTGACATTGTTGTTGGTATTAATGTTATTGTTATTGTTATTGTTATTATTATTATTGTTATTGTTAGTGTTACTGTTATTATTATTGTTATTGTTATTATTATTATTATTGTTATTATTATCATCATTGTTATTATTATTATTATTAATCATATTATTATAATTATTATTATTATTATTTTTATTATTATTGTTATTGTTATTGTTATTGTTATTATTATTATTGTTATTGTTATTGTTATTTTTATTATTATTATTGTTATTATTATTGTTATCGTTCTTATCATTATAATTATTATTGTCATTGTTATTGCTATTATTACTATTATTATTATTATTATTGTTATTATAATTATTGTTATTGTTATTGCTATTATTATTATTCTTATTGTTATTGTCATTGTTATTGGTATTATTGTTATTGTTATTGTTATTGTCATTAAAATTGTTATTTTATTATTATTGTTAGTATTGTTATAATTGTTATTGTTTTTGTTATTATTGTTATTATTGTTATTAAAGTTATTATTGTTATTGTTATTGTTAGTGTTATTGTTATTATTATTTTATTATTATTGTTATTATTGTTATAATTGTTATTGTTATTGTTATTATTGTTATTATTGTTACTATAATTGTTATTATTATTGCTATTATTATTGTTATTATTGTTATCCTTATTGTTATTATTGTTATTATAGTTAATATTGTTATTGTTATTGTTAGTGTTATTGTTATTATTATTGTTATTATTGTTATTATTGTTATTATTATTGTTATTTTTATTTTTATTGTTATTCTTATTTTTATTGTTATTATTATTGTTATTATTGTTATTATTGTTATTATTGTTATTATTGTTGTTATTGTTATTGTTATTGTTATTGTTATTATTGTTATTATTGTTACTATAATTGTTATTATTATTGCTATTATTATTGTTATTATTGTTATCCTTATTATTATTATTGTTATTATAGGTATTATTGTTATTGTTATTGTTAGTGTTATTGTTATTATTATTGTTATTATTGTTATTATTATTGTTATTTTTATTTATATTGTTATTCTTATTTTTATTGTTATTATTATTGTTATTATTATTTTATTATTATTGTTATTATTATTATCATAAAGATTATTATTATTATTATTATTATTATTATTATTATTGTTATTGTTATTGTTATTGTTATTGTTATTATTATTAATTTTATTGTTATTGTTTTTTTTATTATTATTATTGTTATTATTATTGTTATCGTTCTTATCATTATCATAAATATTATTATTATTATTATTGTTATTATTAATATTATTATTATTATTATTATTATTATTGTTATTGTTAGTGTTATTGTTATTATTGTTGTTATTGTCATTATTGTTGTTATAGTTATTATTGTTATTATTGTAATTATTGTTATTGTATTTATTGTTATTGTCATTGTAATTATTATTGTTATTGTTATTATTGTTATTATAGTTTCTATTGTTATTGTTATTGTTAGTGTTATTATTATTATTGTTATTGTTATTGTTATTTTTATTATTATTATTATTATTATTATTGTTATTGTTATTGTTATTATTATTGTTATTATAATTATTGTTATTTTTATTGCTACTATTATTATTCTAATAGTTATTGTCACTGTTATTGGTATTATTGTTAATCTTATTGTTATTGTTATTATTGTTATTGTTATTGTTATTTTTATTATTGATATTGTTATTATTATTGTTATCGTTCTTATCATTATAATTATTGTAATTATTGTCATTATTATTATTGTCATTGTTATTGTTATTATTATTATTATTATTATTGTTACTGTTATTATTATTGTTATTATAATTATTGTTATTGTTATTGCTATTATTATTATTCTTATAGTTATTGTCATTGTTATTGGTATTATTGTTATTGTTACTGTTATTGTTATTATTATTATTGTTAATGTTAGTGT
>NC_060958.1:1660724-1673224 GCF_910589235.1 Vespa crabro
ATTGTTATTATTATTATTGTTATTGTTATTGTTATTTTTATTATTATTGTTATTATTATTGTTAACGTTCTTATCATTATAATTTTTCTAATTATTGTTATTATTATTATTGTCATTGTTATTGTTATTATTATTATTATTATTATTAATGTTATTGTTATTATAATTGTTATTATAATTATTGTTCTTGTTATTGCTATTATTATTATTCTTATAGTTATTGACGTTGTTATTGGTATTAATGTTATTGTTATTGTGATTGTTATTATTAATATTCTTATTGTTAGTGTTATTGTTATTATTATTGTTATTATAATTATTGTTATTGTTATTGCTGTTATTATTATTCTTATAGTTATTGACATTGTTGTTGGTATTAATGTTATTGATATTGTTATTGTTATAATTATTATTGTTATTGTTAGTGTTACTGTTATTATTATTGTTATTGTTATTATTATTTTTATTGTTATTATTATCATCATTGTTATTATTATTATTATTAATCATATTATTATAATTATTATTATTATTATTATTATTATTATTGTTATTGTTATTGTTATTGTTATTATTATTATTGTTATTGTTATTGTTATTTTTATTATTATTATTGTTATTATTATTGTTATCGTTCTTATCATTATAATTATTATTGTCATTGTTATTGCTATTATTACTATTATTATTATTATTATTGTTATTATAATTATTGTTATTGTTATTGCTATTATTATTATTCTTATTGTTATTGTCATTGTTATTGGTATTATTGTTATTGTTATTGTTATTGTCATTAAAATTGTTATTTTATTATTATTGTTAGTATTGTTATAATTGTTATTGTTTTTGTTATTATTGTTATTATTGTTATTAAAGTTATTATTGTTATTGTTATTGTTAGTGTTATTGTTATTATTATTTTATTATTATTGTTATTATTGTTATAATTGTTATTGTTATTGTTATTATTGTTATTATTGTTACTATAATTGTTATTATTATTGCTATTATTATTGTTATTATTGTTATCCTTATTGCTATTATTGTTATTATAGTTAATATTGTTATTGTTATTGTTAGTGTTATTGTTATTATTATTGTTATTATTGTTATTATTGTTATTATTATTGTTATTTTTATTTTTATTGTTATTCTTATTTTTATTGTTATTATTATTGTTATTATTATTTTATTATTATTGTTATTATTATTATCATAAAGATTATTATTATTATTATTATTAATATTATTATTATTATTATTATTATTGTTATTGTTATTGTTATTGTTATTGTTATTATTATTAATGTTATTGTTATCGTTATTTTTATTATTATTATTGTTATTATTATTGTTATCGTTCTTATCATTATCATAAATATTATTATTAATATTATTGTTATTATTAATATTATTATTATTATTATTATTATTGTTATTGTTAGTGTTATTGTTATTATTGTTGTTATTGTCATTATTGTTGTTATAGTTATTATTGTTATTATTGTTATTATTGGTATTATATTTATTGTTATTGTCTTTGTAATTATTATTGTTATTGTTATTATTGTTATTGTTATTGCTATTGTTATTGCTATTGTTATTGTTATTATTATTGTTATTATTGTTATTATTGTTATTATTGTTATTATTGTTGTTATTGTTATTGTTATTGTTATTATTGTTATTATTGTTACTATAATTGTTATTATTATTGCTATTATTATTGTTATTATTGTTATCCTTATTATTATTATTGTTATTATAGGTATTATTGTTATTGTTATTGTTAGTGTTATTGTTATTATTATTGTTATTATTGTTATTATTATTGTTATTTTTATTTATATTGTTATTCTTATTTTTATTGTTATTATTATTGTTATTATTATTTTATTATTATTGTTATTATTATTATCATAAAGATTATTATTATTATTATTATTATTATTATTATTATTGTTATTGTTATTGTTATTGTTATTGTTATTATTATTAATTTTATTGTTATTGTTTTTTTTATTATTATTATTGTTATTATTATTGTTATCGTTCTTATCATTATCATAAATATTATTATTATTATTATTGTTATTATTAATATTATTATTATTATTATTATTATTATTGTTATTGTTAGTGTTATTGTTATTATTGTTGTTATTGTCATTATTGTTGTTATAGTTATTATTGTTATTATTGTAATTATTGTTATTGTATTTATTTTTATTGTCATTGTAATTATTATTGTTATTGTTATTATTGTTATTATAGTTTCTATTGTTATTGTTATTGTTAGTGTTATTATTATTATTGTTATTGTTATTGTTATTTTTATTATTATTATTATTATTATTATTGTTATTGTTATTGTTATTATTATTGTTATTATAATTATTGTTATTTTTATTGCTACTATTATTATTCTAATAGTTATTGTCACTGTTATTAGTATTATTGTTAATCTTATTGTTATTGTTATTATTGTTATTGTTATTGTTATTTTTATTATTGATATTGTTATTATTATTGTTATCGTTCTTATCATTATAATTATTGTAATTATTGTCATTATTATTATTGTCATTGTTATTGTTATTATTATTATTATTATTATTGTTACTGTTATTATTATTGTTATTATAATTATTGTTATTGTTATTGCTATTATTATTATTCTTATAGTTATTGTCATTGTTATTGGTATTATTGTTATTGTTACTGTTATTGTTATTATTATTATTGTTAATGTTAGTGTTATTTTTATTATTGTAATTATTATTATTGTGATTGTTATTGTTACTATTGTTATTATTGTTATTATTATTTTTATCGTTCTTATTATTATAATTATTGTTATTATTATTATTATTGTTATTATTGTTACTATTGTTGTTATTGTTATTATTGTTGTTATTGTTATTATTGTTGTTATAGTTATTATTGTTATTATTCTTATTATTGTTATTGTTATTATTGTTATTGTTATTAATATTTTTATTGTAATTGTTATTGTTATTGATATTGATGTTATTATTATTATTATTATTATTGTTATTATTGTTATTGTGATTTTTATTGTTACTATTGTTCTTATTTTTATTATTATTGTTATCGTTCTTATAATTATAATAAATGTAATTATTGTTATTATTATTATTTTCATTGTTATAGTTATTATTATTATTAATATTATTTTTGTTATTGTTATTAATATTGTTATTATTATTATTATTATTATTATTGTTATTATTATTATCATAAATATTATTATTATTATTATTGTTATTATTAATATTATTATTATTATTATTATTATTGTTATTGTTAGAGTTATTGCTATTATTCTTGTTATTGTCATTATTGTTGTTATAGTTATTATTGTTATTATTGTTATTATTGTTATTATTGTTATTATATTTATTGTTATTTTCATTGTAATTATTATTGTTATTATTATTATTGTTATTATTGTTATTATTGTTATTATTGTTATTATTGTTATTTTTATTGTTAATATTGTTATTATTGTTATTATTTTTGTTATTTTTATTTTTATTGTCATTAGTATTGTTATTGTTATTATTATTGTTTTTATTATAATCATTAATATTATTATTATTAATATTATTATAATTATTATTAATAATGTTATTATTATTATTATTATTATTATTGTTATCGTTATTGTTATTATTTTTATTGTTATTGTTATTGTTATTTTTATTATTATTATTGTTATTATTATTGTTAACGTTCTTATCATTATAATTTTTCTAATTATTTTTATTATTATTATTGTCATTGTTATTGTTATTATTATTATTATTATTATTATTATTAATGTTATTGTTATTATAATTGTTATTATAATTATTGTTCTTGTTATTGCTATTATTATTATTCTTATAGTTATTGACGTTGTTATTGGTATTAATGTTATTGTTATTGTGATTGTTATTATTAATATTCTTATTGTTAGTGTTATTGTTATTATTATTGTTATTATAATTATTGTTATTATTAATGCTGTTATTATTATTCTTATAGTTATTGACATTGTTGTTGGTATTAATGTTATTGTTATTGTTATTGTTATTATTATTATTGTTATTGTTAGTGTTACTGTTATTATTATTGTTATTGTTATTATTATTATTATTGTTATTATTATCATCATTGTTATTATTATTATTATTAATCATATTATTATAATTATTATTATTATTATTTTTATTATTATTGTTATTGTTATTGTTATTGTTATTATTATTATTGTTATTGTTATTGTTATTTTTATTATTATTATTGTTATTATTATTGTTATCGTTCTTATCATTATAATTATTATTGTCATTGTTATTGCTATTATTACTATTATTATTATTATTATTGTTATTATAATTATTGTTATTGTTATTGCTATTATTATTATTCTTATTGTTATTGTCATTGTTATTGGTATTATTGTTATTGTTATTGTTATTGTCATTAAAATTGTTATTTTATTATTATTGTTAGTATTGTTATAATTGTTATTGTTTTTGTTATTATTGTTATTATTGTTATTAAAGTTATTATTGTTATTGTTATTGTTAGTGTTATTGTTATTATTATTTTATTATTATTGTTATTATTGTTATAATTGTTATTGTTATTGTTATTATTGTTATTATTGTTACTATAATTGTTATTATTATTGCTATTATTATTGTTATTATTGTTATCCTTATTGTTATTATTGTTATTATAGTTAATATTGTTATTGTTATTGTTAGTGTTATTGTTATTATTATTGTTATTATTGTTATTATTGTTATTATTATTGTTATTTTTATTTTTATTGTTATTCTTATTTTTATTGTTATTATTATTGTTATTATTGTTATTATTGTTATTATTGTTATTATTGTTGTTATTGTTATTGTTATTGTTATTGTTATTATTGTTATTATTGTTACTATAATTGTTATTATTATTGCTATTATTATTGTTATTATTGTTATCCTTATTATTATTATTGTTATTATAGGTATTATTGTTATTGTTATTGTTAGTGTTATTGTTATTATTATTGTTATTATTGTTATTATTATTGTTATTTTTATTTATATTGTTATTCTTATTTTTATTGTTATTATTATTGTTATTATTATTTTATTATTATTGTTATTATTATTATCATAAAGATTATTATTATTATTATTATTATTATTATTATTATTGTTATTGTTATTGTTATTGTTATTGTTATTATTATTAATTTTATTGTTATTGTTTTTTTTATTATTATTATTGTTATTATTATTGTTATCGTTCTTATCATTATCATAAATATTATTATTATTATTATTGTTATTATTAATATTATTATTATTATTATTATTATTATTGTTATTGTTAGTGTTATTGTTATTATTGTTGTTATTGTCATTATTGTTGTTATAGTTATTATTGTTATTATTGTAATTATTGTTATTGTATTTATTGTTATTGTCATTGTAATTATTATTGTTATTGTTATTATTGTTATTATAGTTTCTATTGTTATTGTTATTGTTAGTGTTATTATTATTATTGTTATTGTTATTGTTATTTTTATTATTATTATTATTATTATTATTGTTATTGTTATTGTTATTATTATTGTTATTATAATTATTGTTATTTTTATTGCTACTATTATTATTCTAATAGTTATTGTCACTGTTATTGGTATTATTGTTAATCTTATTGTTATTGTTATTATTGTTATTGTTATTGTTATTTTTATTATTGATATTGTTATTATTATTGTTATCGTTCTTATCATTATAATTATTGTAATTATTGTCATTATTATTATTGTCATTGTTATTGTTATTATTATTATTATTATTATTGTTACTGTTATTATTATTGTTATTATAATTATTGTTATTGTTATTGCTATTATTATTATTCTTATAGTTATTGTCATTGTTATTGGTATTATTGTTATTGTTACTGTTATTGTTATTATTATTATTGTTAATGTTAGTGTTATTTTAATTATTGTAATTATTATTATTGTGATTGTTATTGTTACTATTGTTATTATTGTTATTATTATTTTTATCGTTCTTATTATTATAATTATTGTTATTATTATTATTTTTGTTATTATTGTTACTATTCTTGTTATTGTTATTATTGTTGTTATTGTTATTATTGTTGTTATAGTTATTATTGTTATTATTCTTATTATTGTTATTGTTATTATTGTTATTGTTATTAATATTTTTATTGTAATTGTTATTGTTATTGATATTGATGTTATTATTATTATTATTATTATTGTTATTATTGTTATTGTGATTTTTATTGTTACTATTGTTCTTATTTTTATTATTATTGTTATCGTTCTTATAATTATAATAAATGTAATTATTGTTATTATTATTATTTTCATTGTTATAGTTATTATTATTATTAATATTATTTTTGTTATTGTTATTAATATTGTTATTATTATTATTATTATTATTATTGTTATTATTATTATCATAAATATTATTATTATTATTATTGTTATTATTAATATTATTATTATTATTATTATTATTGTTATTGTTAGAGTTATTGCTATTATTCTTGTTATTGTCATTATTGTTGTTATAGTTATTATTGTTATTATTGTTATTATTGTTATTATATTTATTGTTATTTTCATTGTAATTATTATTGTTATTATTATTATTGTTATTATTGTTATTATTGTTATTATTGTTATTATTGTTATTTTTATTGTTAATATTGTTATTATTGTTATTATTTTTGTTATTTTTATTTTTATTGTCATTAGTATTGTTAATGTTATTATTATTGTTTTTATTATAATCATTAATATTATTATTATTAATATTATTATAATTATTATTAATAATGTTATTATTATTATTATTATTATTATTATTATTGTTATCGTTATTGTTATTATTTTTATTGTTATTGTTATTGTTATTTTTATTATTATTATTGTTATTATTATTGTTAACGTTCTTATCATTATAATTTTTCTAATTATTTTTATTATTATTATTGTCATTGTTATTGTTATTATTATTATTATTATTATTATTATTAATGTTATTGTTATTATAATTGTTATTATAATTATTGTTCTTTTTATTGCTATTATTATTATTCTTATAGTTATTGACGTTGTTATTGGTATTAATGTTATTGTTATTGTGATTGTTATTATTAATATTCTTATTGTTAGTGTTATTGTTATTATTATTGTTATTATAATTATTGTTATTATTAATGCTGTTATTATTATTCTTATAGTTATTGACATTGTTGTTGGTATTAATGTTATTGTTATTGTTATTGTTATTATTATTATTGTTATTGTTAGTGTTACTGTTATTATTATTGTTATTGTTATTATTATTATTATTGTTATTATTATCATCATTGTTATTATTATTATTATTAATCATATTATTATAATTATTATTATTATTATTTTTATTATTATTGTTATTGTTATTGTTATTGTTATTATTATTATTGTTATTGTTATTGTTATTTTTATTATTATTATTGTTATTATTATTGTTAGCGTTCTTATCATTATAATTATTATTGTCATTGTTATTGCTATTATTACTATTATTATTATTATTATTGTTATTATAATTATTGTTATTGTTATTGCTATTATTATTATTCTTATTGTTATTGTCATTGTTAATGGTATTATTGTTATTGTTATTGTTATTGTCATTAAAATTGTTATTTTATTATTATTGTTAGTATTGTTATAATTGTTATTGTTTTTGTTATTATTGTTATTATTGTTATTAAAGTTATTATTGTTATTGTTATTGTTAGTGTTATTGTTATTATTATTTTATTATTATTGTTATTATTGTTATAATTGTTATTGTTATTGTTATTATTGTTATTATTGTTACTATAATTGTTATTATTATTGCTATTATTATTGTTATTATTGTTATCCTTATTGTTATTATTGTTATTATAGTTAATATTGTTATTGTTATTGTTAGTGTTATTGTTATTATTATTGTTATTATTGTTATTATTGTTATTATTATTGTTATTTTTATTTTTATTGTTATTCTTATTTTTATTGTTATTATTATTGTTATTATTATTTTATTATTATTGTTATTATTATTATCATAAAGATTATTATTTTTATTATTATTAATATTATTATTATTATTATTATTGTTGTTATTGTTATTGTTATTGTTATTGTTATTATTATTAATGTTATTGTTATCGTTATTTTTATTATTATTATTGTTATTATTATTGTTATCGTTCTTATCATTATCATAAATATTATTATTAATATTATTGTTATTATTAATATTATTATTATTATTATTATTGTTATTGTTAGTGTTATTGTTATTATTGTTGTTATTGTCATTATTGTTGTTATAGTTATTATTGTTATTATTGTTATTATTGGTATTATATTTATTGTTATTGTCTTTGTAATTATTATTGTTATTGTTATTATTGTTATTGTTATTGCTATTGTTATTGTTATTGTTATTGTTATTATTATTGTTATTATTGTTATTATTGTTATTATTGTTATTATTGTTGTTATTGTTATTGTTATTGTTATTGTTATTATTGTTATTATTGTTACTATAATTGTTATTATTATTGCTATTATTATTGTTATTATTGTTATCCTTATTATTATTATTGTTATTATAGGTATTATTGTTATTGTTATTGTTAGTGTTATTGTTATTATTATTGTTATTATTGTTATTATTATTGTTATTTTTATTTATATTGTTATTCTTATTTTTATTGTTATTATTATTGTTATTATTATTTTATTATTATTGTTATTATTATTATCATAAAGATTATTATTATTATTATTATTATTATTATTATTATTGTTATTGTTATTGTTATTGTTATTGTTATTATTATTAATTTTATTGTTATTGTTTTTTTTATTATTATTATTGTTATTATTATTGTTATCGTTCTTATCATTATCATAAATATTATTATTATTATTATTGTTATTATTAATATTATTATTATTATTATTATTATTATTGTTATTGTTAGTGTTATTGTTATTATTGTTGTTATTGTCATTATTGTTGTTATAGTTATTATTGTTATTATTGTAATTATTGTTATTGTATTTATTGTTATTGTCATTGTAATTATTATTGTTATTGTTATTATTGTTATTATAGTTTCTATTGTTATTGTTATTGTTAGTGTTATTATTATTATTGATATTGTTATTGTTATTTTTATTATTATTATTATTATTATTATTGTTATTGTTATTGTTATTATTATTGTTATTATAATTATTGTTATTTTTATTGCTACTATTATTATTCTAATAGTTATTGTCACTGTTATTGGTATTATTGTTAATCTTATTGTTATTGTTATTATTGTTATTGTTATTGTTATTTTTATTATTGATATTGTTATTATTATTGTTATCGTTCTTATCATTATAATTATTGTAATTATTGTCATTATTATTATTGTCATTGTTATTGTTATTATTATTATTATTATTATTGTTACTGTTATTATTATTTTTATTATAATTATTGTTATTGTTATTGCTATTATTATTATTCTTATAGTTATTGTCATTGTTATTGGTATTATTGTTATTGTTACTGTTATTGTTATTATTATTATTGTTAATGTTAGTGTTATTTTAATTATTGTAATTATTATTATTGTGATTGTTATTGTTACTATTGTTATTATTGTTATTATTATTTTTATCGTTCTTATTATTATAATTATTGTTATTATTATTATTTTTGTTATTATTGTTACTATTGTTGTTATTGTTATTATTGTTGTTATTGTTATTATTGTTGTTATAGTTATTATTGTTATTATTCTTATTATTGTTATTGTTATTATTGTTATTGTTATTAATATTTTTATTGTAATTGTTATTGTTATTGATATTGATGTTATTATTATTATTATTATTATTGTTATTATTGTTATTGTGATTTTTATTGTTACTATTGTTCTTATTTTTATTATTATTTTTATCGTTCTTATAATTATAATAAATGTAATTATTGTTATTATTATTATTTTCATTGTTGTAGTTATTATTATTATTAATATTATTTTTGTTATTGTTATTAATATTGTTATTATTATTATTATTATTATTATTGTTATTATTATTATCATAAATATTATTATTATTATTATTGTTATTATTAATATTATTATTATTATTATTATTATTGTTATTGTTAGAGTTATTGCTATTATTCTTGTTATTGTCATTATTGTTGTTATAGTTATTATTGTTATTATTGTTATTATTAATATTATTATTATTATTATTATTATTGTTATTGTTAGAGTTATTGCTATTATTCTTGTTATTGTCATTATTGTTGTTATAGTTATTATTGTTATTATTGTTATTATTGTTATTATATTTATTGTTATTTTCATTGTAATTATTATTGTTATTATTATTATTGTTATTATTGTTATTATTGTTATTATTGTTATTATTGTTATTTTTATTGTTAATATTGTTATTATTGTTATTATTTTTGTTATTTTTATTTTTATTGTCATTAGTATTGTTAATGTTATTATTATTGTTTTTATTATAATCATTAATATTATTATTATTAATATTATTATAATTATTATTAATAATGTTATTATTATTATTATTATTATTATTATTATTGTTATCGTTATTGTTATTATTTTTATTGTTATTGTTATTGTTATTTTTATTATTATTATTGTTATTATTATTGTTAACGTTCTTATCATTATAATTTTTCTAATTATTTTTATTATTATTATTGTCATTGTTATTGTTATTATTATTATTATTATTATTATTATTAATGTTATTGTTATTATAATTGTTATTATAATTATTGTTCTTTTTATTGCTATTATTATTATTCTTATAGTTATTGACGTTGTTATTGGTATTAATGTTATTGTTATTGTGATTGTTATTATTAATATTCTTATTGTTAGTGTTATTGTTATTATTATTGTTATTATAATTATTGTTATTATTAATGCTGTTATTATTATTCTTATAGTTATTGACATTGTTGTTGGTATTAATGTTATTGTTATTGTTATTGTTATTATTATTATTGTTATTGTTAGTGTTACTGTTATTATTATTGTTATTGTTATTATTATTATTATTGTTATTATTATCATCATTGTTATTATTATTATTATTAATCATATTATTATAATTATTATTATTATTATTATTATTATTATTGTTATTGTTATTGTTATTGTTATTATTATTATTGTTATTGTTATTGTTATTTTTATTATTATTATTGTTATTATTATTGTTAGCGTTCTTATCATTATAATTATTATTGTCATTGTTATTGCTATTATTACTATTATTATTATTATTATTGTTATTATAATTATTGTTATTGTTATTGCTATTATTATTATTCTTATTGTTATTGTCATTGTTATTGGTATTATTGTTATTGTTATTGTTATTGTCATTAAAATTGTTATTTTATTATTATTGTTAGTATTGTTATAATTGTTATTGTTTTTGTTATTATTGTTATTATTGTTATTAAAGTTATTATTGTTATTGTTATTGTTAGTGTTATTGTTATTATTATTTTATTATTATTGTTATTATTGTTATAATTGTTATTGTTATTGTTATTATTGTTATTATTGTTACTATAATTGTTATTATTATTGCTATTATTATTGTTATTATTGTTATCCTTATTGTTATTATTGTTATTATAGTTAATATTGTTATTGTTATTGTTAGTGTTATTGTTATTATTATTGTTATTATTGTTATTATTGTTATTATTATTGTTATTTTTATTTTTATTGTTATTCTTATTTTTATTGTTATTATTATTGTTATTATTATTTTATTATTATTGTTATTATTATTATCATAAAGATTATTATTATTATTATTATTAATATTATTATTATTATTATTATTATTGTTATTGTTATTGTTATTGTTATTGTTATTATTATTAATGTTATTGTTATCGTTATTTTTATTATTATTATTGTTATTATTATTGTTATCGTTCTTATCATTATCATAAATATTATTATTAATATTATTGTTATTATTAATATTATTATTATTATTATTATTGTTATTGTTAGTGTTATTGTTATTATTGTTGTTATTGTCATTATTGTTGTTATAGTTATTATTGTTATTATTGTTATTATTGGTATTATATTTATTGTTATTGTCTTTGTAATTATTATTGTTATTGTTATTATTGTTATTGTTATTGCTATTGTTATTGTTATTGTTATTGTTATTATTATTGTTATTATTGTTATTATTGTTATTATTGTTATTATTGTTGTTATTGTTATTGTTATTGTTATTGTTATTATTGTTATTATTGTTACTATAATTGTTATTATTATTGCTATTATTAATG
>NC_060958.1:1690724-1695724 GCF_910589235.1 Vespa crabro
ATTATTAATATTATTGTTATTATTAATATTATTATTATTATTATTATTATTGTTATTGTTAGTGTTATTGTCATTATTGTTGTTATAGTTATTATTGTTATTATTGTTATTATTGTTATTATATCTATTGTTATTGTCTTTGTAATTATTATTGTTATTGTTATTATTGTTATTGTTATTGCTATTGTTATTGTTATTGTTATTGTCATTGTTATTGGTATTATTGTTATTGTTACTGTTATTGTTATTATTATTATTGTTATTGTTAGTGTTATTGTTATTATTGTTGTTATTGTCATTATTGTTGTTATAGTTATTATTGTTATTATTGTTATTATTGTTATTATTGTTATTATTGTTATTATATTTATTGTTATTGTTATTGTAAATATTATTGTTATTGTTATTATTATTATTGTTTTTGCTATTGTTATTGTTATTGTTATTGTTATTATTATTGTTATTGTTATTATTTTTGTTATTATTGTTATTATTGTTATTATTGTTATTATTGATAATGATATTGTTATTATTGTTAATATTATTGCTATTATTATTGTTATTATTGTTACTGTTATTGTTCTTATTGATTTATTGTTATTGTTATTGTTATTATTGTTATTATTGTTATTATTGTTATTGTGATTTTTATTGTTACTATTGTTCTTATTGTTATTATTATTGTTATCGTTCTTATTATTATAATAAATGTAATTATTGTTATTATTATTATTTTCATTGTTATAGTTATTATTATTATTAATATTAATATTGTTATTGTTATTAATATTGTTATTATTATTATTATTATTATTATTGTTATTATTATTATCATAAATATTATTATTATTATTATTGTTATTATTAATATTATTATTATTATTATTATTATTATTGTTATTGATAGTGTTATTGCTATTATTCTTGTTATTGTCATTATTGTTGTTATAGTTATTATTGTTATTATTTTTATTATTGTTATTATATTTATTGTTATTTTCATTGTAATTATTGTTGTTATTGTTATTATTATTGTTATTATTGTTATTATTGTTATTATTGTTATTATTGTTATTTTTATTGTTATTATTGTTATTATTGTTATTATTTTTGTTATTTTTATTTTTATTGTCATTAGAATTGTTATTGTTATTATTATTGTTGTTATTATAATCATTAATATTATTATTATTAATATTATTATAATTATTATTAATAATGTTATTATTATTATTATTTTTGTTATTGTTATTGTTATTGTTATTATTATTATTGTTATTGTTATTGTTATTTTTATTATTATTATTGTTATTATTATTGTTATCGTTCTTATCATTATAATTATTGTAATTATTGTCATTATTATTATTGTCATTGTTATTGTTATTATTATTAATATTATTATTGTTATTGTTATTATTATTGTTATGATAATTATTGTTATTTTTATTGCTACTATTATTATTCTTATAGTTATTGTCACTGTTATTGGTATTATTGTTATTCTTATTGTTATTGTTATTATTATTATTGTTATTGTTATTGTTATTTTTATTATTGATATTGTTATTATTATTGTTATCGTTCTTATCATTATAATTATTGTAATTATTGTCATTATTATTATTGTCATTGTTATTGTTATTATTATTATTATTATTATTATTGTTATTGTTATTATTATTGTTATTATAATTATTGTTATTGTTATTGGTATTATTATTATTCTTATAGTTATTGTCATTGTTATTGGTATTATTGTTATTGTTACTGTTATTGTTATTATTATTATTGTTAATGTTAGTGTTATTGTTATTATTGTTGTTATTTTCATTATTGTTGTTATAGTTATTATTGTTATTATTGTTATTATTGTTATTATATTTTTTGTTTTTGTTATTGTAAATATTATTGTTATTGTAATTATTGTTATTGTTATTGCTATTGTTATTATTATTGTTATTGTTATTATTATTGTAATTGTTATTATTATTGTTATTTTTGTTATTATTGTTATTGTTATTGTTATTATTGTTATTATTGTTACTGTTATTGTAAATATTATTGTTATTGTTCTTATTATTATTGTTTTTGCTATTGTTATTGTTATTGTTATTGTTATTATTATTGTTATTGTTATTATTATTGTTATTATTGTTATTATTGTTATTATTATTATTATTGTTATTGTTATTGTTATTATTGTTAGTATTGTTCGTATAATTGTTATTATTATTGCTATTATTATTGTTATTATTGTTACTGTTATTGTTCTTATTGTTTTTATTGTTATTGTTATTGTTATTATTGTTATTATTGTTATTATTGTTATCATAAATATTATTATTATTATTATTGTTATTATTAATATTATTATTATTATTATTATTATTATTGTTATTTTTAGTGTTATTGCTATTATTCTTGTTATTGTCATTATTGTTGGTATAGTTAATATTGTTATTATTGTTATTATTGTTATTATATTTATTGTTATTTTCATTGTAATTATTATTGTTATTGTTATTATTATTGTTATTATTGTTATTATTGTTATTATTGTTATTATTGTTATTTTTATTGTTATTATTGTTATTATTGTTATTATTTTTGTTATTTTTATTTTTATTGTCATTAGTATTGCTATTGTTATTATTATTGTTGTTATTATAATCATTAATATTATTATTATTATTATTATTATAATTATTATTAATAATGTTATTATTATTATTATTATTATTATTGTTATCGTTATTGTTATTATTATTATTGTTATTGTTATTGTTATTTTTATTATTATTATTGTTATAATTATTGTTAACGTTCTTATCATTATAATTTTTCTAATTATTGTTATTATTATTATTGTCATTGTTATTGTTATTGTTATTGTTATTATTATTGTTATTGTTATTATTATTGTTATTGTTATTATTATTGTTATTATTGTTATTATTGTTATTGTTATTGTTATTATTGTTATTATTGTTCGTATAATTGTTATTATTATTGCTATTATTATTGTTATTATTGTTACTGTTATTGTTCTTATAGTTTTTATTGTTATTGTTATTGTTATTATTGTTATTATTGTTATTATTGTTATTGTGATTGTTATTGTTACTATTGTTAATATTGTTATTATTATTGTTATCGTTCTTATTATTATAATTACTGTAATAATTGTTATAAATATTATTGTCATTGTTATTATTATTATTATTATTGTTATTATTGTTATTATTGTTATTATTGTAGATATTGTTATTATTATTATTGTTATTGATAGTGTTATTGTTATTATTGTTGTTATTGTCATTATTGTTGTTATAGTTATTATTGTTATTATTGTAATTATTGTTATTGTATTTGTTGTTATTGTCATTGTAATTATTATTGTTATTGTTATTATTGTTATTATAGTTTCTATTGTAATTGTTATTGTTAGTGTTATTGTTATTATTATTGTTATTAATGTTATTATTATTGTTATTTTTATTTTTATTGTTATTCTTATTTTTATTGTTATTATTATTGTTATTATTATTTTATTATTATTGTTATTATTATTATCATAAAGATTATTATTATTATTATTATTAATATTATTATTATTATTATTATTTTTGTTATTGTTATTGTTATTGTTATTATTATTATTGATATTGTTATTGTTATTTTTATTATTATTATTATTATTATTATTGTTATTGTTATTGTTATTATTATTGTTATTATAATTATTGTTATTTTTATTGCTATTATTATTATTCTAATAGTTATTGTCACTGTTATTGGTATTATTGTTATTCTTATTGTTATTGTTATTATTGTTATTGTTATTGTTATTTTTATTATTGATATTGTTATTATTATTGTTATCGTTCTTATCATTATAATTATTGTAATTATTGTCATTATTATTATTGTCATTGTTATCGTTATTATAATTATTATTATTATTGTTATTGTTATTATTATTGTTATTATAATTATTGTTATTGTTATTGCTATTATTATTATTCTTATAGTTATTGTCATTGTTATTGGTATTATTGTTATTGTTACTGTTATTGTTATTATTATTATTGTTAATGTTAGTGTTATTTTTATTATTGTTATTATTATTATTGTGATTCTTATTGTTACTTTTGTTATTATTGTTATTATTATTTTTATCGTTCTTATTATTATAATTATTGTTATTATTATTATTATTGTTAGTATTGTTACTATTGTTGTTATTGTTATTATTGTTGTTATTGTTATTATTGTTGTTATAGTTATTATTGTTATTATTCTTATTATTGTTAATGTTATTATTATTGTTATTGTTATTATTGTTATTGTTGTTAATATTTTTATTGTAATTGTTATTGTTATTGATATTGTTGTTATTATTATTATTATTATTATTGTTATTATTGTTATTATTGTTATTATTGTTATTATTGTAGATATTGTTATTATTATTATTGTTATTGTTGTTATTATATTTATTGTTTTTGTTATTGTAAATATTATTGTTATTGTTTTTATTATTATTGTTTTTGCTATTGTTATTGTTATTGTTATTGTTATTATTATTGTTATTGTTATTATTTTTGTTATAATTGTTATTATTGTTATTATTGTTATTATTGTTATTGTTATTGTTATTATTGTTATTATTGTTCGTATAATTGTTATTATTATTGCTATTATTATTGTTATTATTGTTACTGTTAATGTTCTTATTGTTTTTATTGTTATTGTTATTGTTATTATTGTTATTATTGTTATTATTGTTATTGTGATTTTTATTGTTACTATTGTTCTTATTGTTATTATTATTGTTATCGTTCTTATTATTATAATAAATGTAATTATTGTTATTATTATTATTTTCATTGTTATAGTTATTATTATTATTAATATTATTATTGTTATTGTTATTGTTATTGTTATTATTGTTATTGTTATTGTTAGTGTTACTGTTATTATTATTGTTATTGTTA
>NC_060958.1:1700724-1705724 GCF_910589235.1 Vespa crabro
TTATTATTATTATTATTGTTAGTATTGTTACTATTGTTGTTATTGTTATTATTGTTGTTATTGTTATTATTGTTGTTATAGTTATTATTGTTATTATTCTTATTATTGTTAATGTTATTATTATTGTTATTGTTATTATTGTTATTGTTGTTAATATTTTTATTGTAATTGTTATTGTTATTGATATTGTTGTTATTATTATTATTATTATTATTGTTATTATTGTTATTATTGTTATTATTGTTATTATTGTAGATATTGTTATTATTATTATTGTTATTGTTGTTATTATATTTATTGTTTTTGTTATTGTAAATATTATTGTTATTGTTTTTATTATTATTGTTTTTGCTATTGTTATTGTTATTGTTATTGTTATTATTATTGTTATTGTTATTATTTTTGTTATAATTGTTATTATTGTTATTATTGTTATTATTGTTATTGTTATTGTTATTATTGTTATTATTGTTCGTATAATTGTTATTATTATTGCTATTATTATTGTTATTATTGTTACTGTTAATGTTCTTATTGTTTTTATTGTTATTGTTATTGTTATTATTGTTATTATTGTTATTATTGTTATTGTGATTTTTATTGTTACTATTGTTCTTATTGTTATTATTATTGTTATCGTTCTTATTATTATAATAAATGTAATTATTGTTATTATTATTATTTTCATTGTTATAGTTATTATTATTATTATTATTATTATTGTTATTGTTATTGTTATTGTTATTATTATTATTGTTATTGTTAGTGTTACTGTTATTATTATTGTTATTGTTATTATTATTATTATTGTTATTATTATCATCATTGTTATTATTATTATTATTAATCATATTATTATAATTATTATTATTATTATTATTATTATTATTATTGTTATTGTTATTGTTATTGTTATTATTATTATTGTTATTGTTATTGTTATTTTTATTATTATTATTGTTATTATTATTGTTATCGTTCTTATCATTATAAATATTATTGTCATTGTTATTGCTATTATTACTATTATTATTATTATTATTGTTATTATAATTATTGTTATTGTTATTGCTATCATTATTATTCTTATTGTTATTGTCATTGTTATTGGTATTATTGTTATTGTTATTGTTATTGTCATTAAAATTGTTATTTTATTATTATTGTTAGTATTGTTATAATTGTTATTGTTTTTGTTATTATTGTTATTATTGTTATTAAACTTATTATTGTTATTGTTATTGTTAGTGTTATTGTTATTATTATTTTATTATTATTGTTATTATTGTTATAATTGTTATTGTTATTGTTATTATTGTTATTATTGTTACTATTATTGTTATTATTATTGCTATTATTATTGTTATTATTGTTATCCTTATTGTTATTATTGTTATTATAGTTATTATTGTTATTGTTATTGTTAGTGTTATTGTTATTATTATTGTTATTATTGTTATTATTATTGTTATTTTTATTTTTATTGTTATACTTATTTTTATTGTTATTATTATTTTTATTAATGTTATTGTTATTGTTATTTTTATTATTATTATTGTTATTATTATTGTTATCGTTCTTATCATTATCATAAATATTATTATTAATATTATTGTTATTATTAATATTATTATTATTATTATTATTATTGTTATTGTTAGTGTTATTGTCATTATTGTTGTTATAGTTATTATTGTTATTATTGTTATTATTGTCATTATATCTATTGTTATTGTCTTTGTAATTATTATTGTTATTGTTATTATTGTTATTGTTATTGCTATTGTTATTGTTATTGTTATTGTCATTGTTATTGGTATTATTGTTATTGTTACTGTTATTGTTATTATTATTATTGTTATTGTTAGTGTTATTGTTATTATTGTTGTTATTGTCATTATTGTTGTTATAGTTATTATTGTTATTATTGTTATTATTGTTATTATTGTTATTATATTTATTGTTATTGTTATTGTAAATATTATTGTTATTGTTATTATTATTATTGTTTTTGCTATTGTTATTGTTATTGTTATTGTTATTATTATTGTTATTGTTATTATTTTTGTTATTATTGTTATTATTGTTATTATTGTTATTATTGATAATGATATTGTTATTATTGTTAATATTATTGCTATTATTATTGTTATTATTGTTACTGTTATTGTTCTTATTGATTTATTGTTATTGTTATTGTTATTATTGTTATTATTGTTATTATTGTTATTGTGATTTTTATTGTTACTATTGTTCTTATTGTTATTATTATTGTTATCGTTCTTATTATTATAATAAATGTAATTATTGTTATTATTATTATTTTCATTGTTATAGTTATTATTATTATTAATATTAATATTGTTATTGTTATTAATATTGTTATTATTATTATTATTATTATTATTGTTATTATTATTATCATAAATATTATTATTATTATTATTGTTATTATTAATATTATTATTATTATTATTATTATTATTGTTATTGTTAGTGTTATTGCTATTATTCTTGTTATTGTCATTATTGTTGTTATAGTTATTATTGTTATTATTGTTATTATTGTTATTATATTTATTGTTATTTTCATTGTAATTATTGTTGTTATTGTTATTATTATTGTTATTATTGTTATTATTGTTATTATTGTTATTATTGTTATTTTTATTGTTATTATTGTTATTATTGTTATTATTTTTGTTATTTTTATTTTTATTGTCATTAGTATTGTTATTGTTATTATTATTGTTGTTATTATAATCATTAATATTATTATTATTAATATTATTATAATTATTATTAATAATGTTATTATTATTATTATTTTTGTTATTGTTATTGTTATTGTTATTATTATTATTGTTATTGTTATTGTTATTTTTACTATTATTATTGTTATTATTATTGTTATCGTTCTTATCATTATAATTATTGTAATTATTGTCATTATTATTATTGTCATTGTTATTGTTATTATTATTAATATTATTATTGTTATTGTTATTATTATTGTTATGATAATTATTGTTATTTTTATTGCTACTATTATTATTCTTATAGTTATTGTCACTGTTATTGGTATTATTGTTATTCTTATTGTTATTGTTATTATTATTATTGTTATTGTTATTGTTATTTTTATTATTGATATTGTTATTATTATTGTTATCGTTCTTATCATTATAATTATTGTAATTATTGTCATTATTATTATTGTCATTGTTATTGTTATTATTATTATTATTATTATTATTGTTATTGTTATTATTATTGTTATTATAATTATTGTTATTGTTATTGGTATTATTATTATTCTTATAGTTATTGTCATTGTTATTGGTATTATTGTTATTGTTACTGTTATTGTTATTATTATTATTGTTAATGTTAGTGTTATTGTTATTATTGTTGTTATTTTCATTATTGTTGTTATAGTTATTATTGTTATTATTGTTATTATTGTTATTATATTTATTGTTTTTGTTATTGTAAATATTATTGTTATTGTAATTATTGTTATTGTTATTGCTATTGTTATTATTATTGTTATTGTTATTATTATTGTAATTGTTATTATTATTGTTATTTTTGTTATTATTGTTATTGTAATTGTTATTATTGTTATTATTGTTACTGTTATTGTAAATATTATTGTTAGTGTTCTTATTATTATTGTTTTTGCTATTGTTATTGTTATTGTTATTGTTATTATTATTGTTATTGTTATTATTATTGTTATTATTGTTATTATTGTTATTATTATTATTATTATTATTGTTATTGTTATTATTGTTATTATTGTTCGTATAATTGTTATTATTATTGCTATTATTATTGTTATTATTGTTACTGTTATTGTTCTTATTGTTTTTATTGTTATTGTTATTGTTATTATTGTTATTATTGTTATTATTGTTATCATAAATATTATTATTATTATTATTGTTATTATTAATATTATTATTATTATTATTATTATTATTGTTATTTTTAGTGTTATTGCTATTATTCTTGTTATTGTCATTATTGTTGTTATAGTTAATATTGTTATTATTGTTATTATTGTTATTATATTTATTGTTATTTTCTTTGTAATTATTATTGTTATTGTTATTATTATTGTTATTATTGTTATTATTGTTATTATTGTTATTATTGTTATTTTTATTGTTATTATTGTTATTATTGTTATTATTTTTGTTATTTTTATTTTTATTGTCATTAGTATTGCTATTGTTATTATTATTGTTGTTATTATAATCATTAATATTATTATTATTATTATTATTATAATTATTATTAATAATGTTATTATTATTATTATTATTATTATTATTGTTATCGTTATTGTTATTATTATTATTGTTATTGTTATTGTTATTTTTATTATTATTATTGTTATTATTATTGTTAACGTTCTTATCATTATAATTTTTCTAATTATTGTTATTATTATTATTGTCATTGTTATTGTTATTGTTATTGTTATTATTATTGTTATTGTTATTATTATTGTTATTGTTATTATTATTGTTATTATTGTTATTATTGTTATTGTTATTGTTATTATTGTTATTATTGTTCGTATAATTGTTATTATTATTGCTATTATTATTGTTATTATTGTTACTGTTATTGTTCTTATAGTTTTTATTGTTATTGTTATTGTTATTATTGTTATTATTGTTATTATTGTTATTGTGATTGTTATTGTTACTATTGTTAATATTGTTATTATTATTGTTATGGTTCTTATTATTATAATTACTGTAATAATTGTTATAAATATTATTGTCATTGTTATTATTATTATTATTATTGTTATTATTGTTATTATTGTTATTATTGTAGATATTGTTATTATTATTATTGTTATTGATAGTGTTATTGTTATTATTGTTGTTATTGTCATTATTGTTGTTATAGTTATTATTGTTATTATTGTAATTATTGTTATTGTATTTGTTGTTATTGTCATTGTAATTATTATTGTTATT
>NC_060958.1:1715724-1723224 GCF_910589235.1 Vespa crabro
ATTATTGTTATTATTGTTATTATTGTTATTATATTTATTGTTTTTGTTATTGTAAATATTATTGTTATTGTAATTATTGTTATTGTTATTGCTATTGTTATTATTATTGTTATTGTTATTATTATTGTAATTGTTATTATTATTGTTATTTTTGTTATTATTGTTATTGTAACTGTTATTATTGTTATTATTGTTACTGTTATTGTAAATATTATTGTTATTGTTCTTATTATTATTGTTTTTGCTATTGTTATTGTTATTGTTATTGTTATTATTATTGTTATTGTTATTATTATTGTTATTATTGTTATTATTGTTATTATTATTATTATTGTTATTGTTATTGTTATTATTGTTAGTATTGTTCGTATAATTGTTATTATTATTGCTATTATTATTGTTATTATTGTTACTGTTATTGTTCTTATTGTTTTTATTGTTATTGTTATTGTTATTATTGTTATTATTGTTATTATTGTTATCATAAATATTATTATTATTATTATTGTTATTATTAATATTATTATTATTATTATTATTATTATTGTTATTTTTAGTGTTATTGCTATTATTCTTGTTATTGTCATTATTGTTGTTATAGTTAATATTGTTATTATTGTTATTATTGTTATTATATTTATTGTTATTTTCATTGTAATTATTATTGTTATTGTTATTATTATTGTATTATTGTTATTATTGTTATTATTGTTATTATTGTTATTTTTATTGTTATTATTGTTATTATTGTTATTATTTTTGTTATTTTTATTTTTATTGTCATTAGTATTGCTATTGTTATTATTATTGTTGTTATTATAATCATTAATATTATTATTATTATTATTATTATAATTATTATTAATAATGTTATTATTATTATTATTATTATTATTGTTATCGTTATTGTTATTATTATTATTGTTATTGTTATTGTTATTTTTATTATTATTATTGTTATTATTATTGTTAACGTTCTTATCATTATAATTTTTCTAATTATTGTTATTATTATTATTGTCATTGTTATTGTTATTATTATTATTATTATTATTAATGTTATTGTTATTATAATTGTTATTATAATTATTGTTCTTGTTATTGCTATTATTATTATTCTTATAATTATTGACGTTGTTATTGGTATTAATGTTATTGTTATTGTGATTGTAATTATTAATATTCTTATTGTTAGTGTTATTGTTATTATTATTGTTATTATAATTATTGTTATTGTTATTGCTGTTATTATTATTCTTATAGTTATTGACATTGTTGTTGGTATTAATGTTATTGTTATTGTTATTGTTATTATTATTATTGTTATTGTTAGTGTTACTGTTATTATTATTGTTATTGTTATTATTATTATTATTGTTATTATTATCATCATTGTTATTATTATTATTATTAATCATATTATTATAATTATTATTATTATTATTATTATTATTATTATTGTTATTGATATTGTTATTGTTATTAGTATTATTGTTATTGTTATTGTTATTTTTATTATTATTATTGTTATTATTATTGTTATCGTTCTTATCATTATAATTATTATTGTCATTGTTATTGCTATTATTACTATTATTATTATTATTATTGTTATTATAATTATTGTTATTGTTATTGCTATTATTATTATTCTTATTGTTATTGTCATTGTTATTGGTATTATTGTTATTGTTATTGTTATTGTCATTAAAATTGTTATTTTATTATTATTGTTAGTATTGTTATAATTGTTATTGTTTTTGTTATTATTGTTATTATTGTTATTAAAGTTATTATTGTTATTGTTATTGTTAGTGTTACTGTTATTATTATTTTATTATTATTGTTATTATTGTTATAATTGTTATTGTTATTGTTATTATTGTTATTATTGTTACTATAATTGTTATTATTATTGCTATTATTATTGTTATTATTGTTATCCTTATTGTTATTATTGTTATTATAGTTATTATTGTTATTGTTATTGTTAGTGTTATTGTTATTATTATTGTTATTATTGTTATTATTATTGTTATTTTTATTTTTATTGTTATTCTTATTTTTATTGTTATTATTATTGTTATTATTATTTTATTATTATTGTTATTATTATTATCATAAAGATTATTATTATTATTATTATTAATATTATTATTATTATTATTATTGTTATTGTTATTGTTATTATTATTGTTATTATTATTAATGTTATTGTTATTGTTATTTTTATTATTATTATTGTTATTATTATTGTTATCGTTCTTATCATTATCATAAATATTATTATTAATATTATTGTTATTATTAATATTATTATTATTATTATTATTATTGTTATTGTTAGTGTTATTGTTATTATTGTTGTTATTGTCATTATTGTTGTTATAGTTATTATTGTTATTATTGTTATTATTGTTATTATATTTATTGTTATTGTCTTTGTAATTATTATTGTTATTGTTATTATTGTTATCCTTATTATTATTATTGTTATTATAGGTATTATTGTTATTGTTATTGTTAGTGTTATTGTTATTATTATTGTTATTATTGTTATTATTATTGTTATTTTTATTTATATTGTTATTCTTATTTTTATTGTTATTGTTATTGTTATTATTATTTTATTATTATTGTTATTATTATTTTCATAAAGATTATTATTATTATTATTATTCTTATTATTATTATTGTTATTGTTATTGTTATTGTTGTTGTTATTATTATTAATTTTATTGTTATTGTTTTTTTTATTATTATTATTGTTATTATTATTGTTATCGTTCTTATCATTATCATAAATATTATTATTATTATTATTGTTATTATTAATATTATTATTATTATTATTATTGTTATTGTTAGTGTTATTGTTATTGTCATTATTGTTGTTATAGTTATTATTGTTATTATTGTAATTATTGTTATTGTATTTATTGTTATTGTAATTGTAATTATTATTGTTATTGTTATTATTGTTATTATAGTTTCTATTGTTATTGTTATTGTTATTGTTATTATTATTATTGTTATTGTTATTGTTATTTTTATTATTATTATTATTATTATTATTGTTATTGTTATTGTTATTATTATTGTTATTATAATTATTGTTATTTTTATTGCTACTATTATTATTCTAATAGTAATTGTCACTGTTATTGGTATTATTGTTAATCTTATTGTTATTGTTATTATTGTTATAGTTATTGTTATTTTTATTATTGATATTGTTATTATTATTGTTATCGTTCTTATCATTATAATTATTGTAATTATTGTCATTATTATTATTGTCATTGTTATTGTTATTATTATTATTATTATTATTGTTATTGTTATTATTATTGTTATTATAATTATTGTTATTGTTATTGCTATTATTATTATTCTTATAGTTATTGTCCTTGTTATTGGTATTATTGTTATTGTTACTGTTATTGTTATTATTATTATTGTTAATGTTAGTGTTATTTTTATTATTGTTATTATTATTATTGTGATTGTTATTGTTACTATTGTTCTTATTGTTATTATTATTTGTATCGTTCTTATTATTATAATTATTGTTATTATTATTATTATTGTTATTATTGTTACTATTGTTGTTATTGTTATTATTGTTGTTATTGTTATTATTGTTGTTATAGTTATTATTGTTATTATTCTTATTATTGTTAATGTTATTATTATTGTTATTGTTATTATTGTTATTGTTATTAATATTTTTATTGTAATTGTTATTATTATTGATATTGTTGTTATTATTATTATTATTATTATTGTTATTATTGTTATTATTGTTATTGTGATTTTTATTGTTACTATTGTTCTTATTGTTATTATTATTGTTATCGTTCTTATTATTATAATAAATGTAATTATTGTTATTATTATTATTTTCATTGTTATAGTTATTATTATTATTAATATTATTATTGTTATTGTTATTGTTATTGTTATTATTATTATTGTTATTGTTAGTGTTACTGTTATTATTATTGTTATTGTTATTATTATTATTATTAATCATATTATTATAATTATTATTATTATTATTATTATTATTATTGTTATTGTTATTGTTATTATTATTATTGTTATTGTTATTGTTATTTTTATTATTAATATTGTTTTTATTATTGTTATCGTTCTTATCATTATAATTATTATTGTCATTGTTATTGCTATTATTACTATTATTATTATTATTATTGTTATTATAATTATTGTTATTGTTATTGCTATCATTATTATTCTTATTGTTATTGTCATTGTTATTGGTATTATTGTTATTGTTATTGTTATTGTCATTAAAATTGTTATTTTATTATTATTGTTAGTATTGTTATAATTGTTATTGTTTTTGTTATTATTGTTATTATTGTTATTAAAGTTATTATTGTTATTGTTATTGTTAGTGTTATTGTTATTATTATTTTATTATTATTGTTATTATTGTTATAATTGTTATTGTTATTGTTATTATTGTTATTATTGTTACTATAATTGTTATTATTATTGCTATTATTATTGTTATTACTGTTATCCTTATTGTTATTATTGTTATTATAGTTATTATTGTTATTGTTATTGTTAGTGTTATTGTTATTATAATTGTTATTATTGTTATTATTATTGTTATTTTTATTTTTATTGTTATACTTATTTTTATTGTTATTATTATTTTTATTAATGTTATTGTTATTGTTATTTTTATTATTATTATTGTTATTATTATTGTTATCGTTCTTATCATTATCATAAATATTATTATTAATATTATTGTTATTATTAATATTATTATTATTATTATTATTATTATTGTTATTGTTAGTGTTATTGTCATTATTGTTGTTATAGTTATTATTGTTATTATTCTTATTATTGTTAATGTTATTATTATTGTTATTGTTATTATTGTTATTGTTGTTAATATTTTTATTGTAATTGTTATTGTTATTGATATTGTTGTTATTATTATTATTATTATTATTGTTATTATTGTTATTATTGTTATTATTGTAGATATTGTTATTATTATTATTGTTATTGTTGTTATTATATTTATTGTTTTTGTTATTGTAAATATTATTGTTATTGTTATTATTATTATTGTTTTTGCTATTGTTATTGTTATTGTTATTGTTATTATTATTGTTATTGTTATTATTTTTGTTATAATTGTTATTATTGTTATTATTGTTATTATTGTTATTGTTATTGTTATTATTGTTATTATTGTTCGTATAATTGTTATTATTATTGCTATTATTATTGTTATTATTGTTACTGTTAATGTTCTTATTGTTTTTATTGTTATTGTTATTGTTATTATTGTTATTATTGTTATTATTGTTATTGTGATTTTTATTGTTACTATTGTTCTTATTGTTATTATTATTGTTATCGTTCTTATTATTATAATAAATGTAATTATTGTTATTATTATTATTTTCATTGTTATAGTTATTATTATTATTAATATTATTATTGTTATTGTTATTGTTATTGTTATTATTGTTAGTATTGTTCGTATAATTGTTATTATTATTGCTATTATTATTGTTATTATTGTTACTGTTATTGTTCTTATTGTTTTTATTGTTATTGTTATTGTTATTATTGTTATTATTGTTATTATTGTTATCATAAATATTATTATTATTATTATTGTTGTTATTAATATTATTATTATTATTATTATTATTATTGTTATTTTTAGTGTTATTGGTATTATTCTTGTTATTGTCATTATTGTTGTTATAGTTAATATTGTTATTATTGTTATTATTGTTATTATATTTATTGTTATTTTCATTGTAATTATTATTGTTATTGTTATTATTATTGTTATTATTGTTATTATTGTTATTTTTATTGTTATTATTGTTATTATTGTTATTATTTTTGTTATTTTTATTTTTATTGTCATTAGTATTGCTATTGTTATTATTATTGTTGTTATTATAATCATTAATATTATTATTATTATTATTATTATAATTATTATTAATAATGTTATTATTATTATTATTATTATTATTGTTATCGTTATTGTTATTATTATTATTGTTATTGTTATTGTTATTTTTATTATTATTATTGTTATTATTATTGTTAACGTTCTTATCATTATAATTTTTCTAATTATTGTTATTATTATTATTGTCATTGTTATTGTTATTATTATTATTATTATTATTAATGTTATTGTTATTATAATTGTTATTATAATTATTGTTCTTGTTATTGCTATTATTATTATTCTTATAATTATTGACGTTGTTATTGGTATTAATGTTATTGTTATTGTGATTGTTATTATTAATATTCTTATTGTTAGTGTTATTGTTATTATTATTGTTATTATAATTATTGTTATTGTTATTGCTGTTATTATTATTCTTATAGTTATTGACATTGTTGTTGGTATTAATGTTATTGTTATTGTTATTGTTATTATTATTATTGTTATTGTTAGTGTTACTGTTATTATTATTGTTATTGTTATTATTATTATTATTGTTATTATTATCATCATTGTTATTATTATTATTATTAATCATATTATTATAATTATTATTATTATTATTATTATTATTATTATTGTTATTGATATTGTTATTGTTATTAGTATTATTGTTATTGTTATTGTTATTTTTATTATTATTATTGTTATTATTATTGTTATCGTTCTTATCATTATAATTATTATTGTCATTGTTATTGCTATTATTACTATTATTATTATTATTATTGTTATTATAATTATTGTTATTGTTATTGCTATTATTATTATTCTTATTGTTATTGTCATTGTTATTGGTATTATTGTTATTGTTATTGTTATTGTCATTAAAATTGTTATTTTATTATTATTGTTAGTATTGTTATAATTGTTATTGTTTTTGTTATTATTGTTATTATTGTTATTAAAGTTATTATTGTTATTGTTATTGTTAGTGTTACTGTTATTATTATTTTATTATTATTGTTATCCTTATTGTTATTATTGTTATTATAGTTATTATTGTTATTGTTATTGTTAGTGTTATTGTTATTATTATTGTTATTATTGTTATTATTATTGTTATTTTTATTTTTATTGTTATTCTTATTTTTATTGTTATTATTATTGTTATTATTATTTTATTATTATTGTTATTATTATTATCATAAAGATTATTATTATTATTATTATTAATATTATTATTATTATTATTATTATTGTTATTGTTATTGTTATTATTATTGTTATTATTATTAATGTTATTGTTATTGTTATTTTTATTATTATTATTGTTATTATTATTGTTATCGTTCTTATCATTATCATAAATATTATTATTAATATTATTGTTATTATTAATATTATTATTATTATTATTATTATTGTTATTGTTAGTGTTATTGTTATTATTGTTGTTATTGTCATTATTGTTGTTATAGTTATTATTGTTATTATTGTTATTATTGTTATTATATTTATTGTTA
>NC_060958.1:1758224-1760724 GCF_910589235.1 Vespa crabro
TGTTATTGTTATTATTGTTATTGTTATTGCTATTGTTATTGTTATTGTTATTGTCATTGTTCTTATTGATTTATTGTTATTGTTATTGTTATGATTGTTATTATTGTTATTATTGTTATTGTGATTTTTATTGTTATTATTGTTATTATTGTTATTATTGTTATTATATTTATTGTTATTGTTATTGTAAATATTATTGTTATTGTTATTATTATTATTGTTTTTGCTATTGTTATTGTTATTGTTATTGTTATTATTATTGTTATTGTTATTATTTTTGTTATTATTGTTATTATTGTTATTATTGTTATTATTGATATTGATATTGTTATTATTGTTATTATTGTTGCTATTATTATTGTTATTATTGTTACTGTTATTGTTCTTATTGATTTATTGTTATTGTTATTGTTATTATTGTTATTATTGTTATTATTGTTATTGTGATTTTTATTGTTACTATTGTTCTTATTGTTATTATTATTGTTATCGTTCTTATTATTATAATAAATGTAATTATTGTTATTATTATTATTTTCATTGTTATAGTTATTATTATTATTAATATTAATATTGTTATTGTTATTAATATTGTTATTATTATTATTATTATTATTATTGTTATTATTATTATCATAAATATTATTATTATTATTATTGTTATTATTAATATTATTATTATTATTATTATTATTATTGTTATTGTTAGTGTTATTGCTATTATTCTTGTTATTGTCATTATTGTTGTTATAGTTATTATTGTTATTATTGTTATTATTGTTATTATATTTATTGTTATTTTCATTGTAATTATTATTGTTATTGTTATTATTATTGTTATTATTGTTATTATTGTTATTATTGTTATTATTGTTATTATTGTTATTATTGTTATTTTTATTGTTATTATTGCTATTATTGTTATTATTTTTGTTATTTTTATTTTTATTGTCATTAGTATTGTTATTGTTATTATTATTGTTGTTATTATAATCATTAATATTATTATTATTAATATTATTATAATTATTATTAATAATGTTATTATTATTATTATTTTTGTTATTGTTATTGTTATTGTTATTATTATTATTGTTATTGTTATTGTTATTTTTATTATTATTATTGTTATTATTATTGTTATCGTTCTTATCATTATAATTATTGTAATTATTGTCATTATTATTATTGTCATTGTTATTGTTATTATTATTAATATTATTATTGTTATTGTTATTATTATTGTTATGATAATTATTGTTATTTTTATTGCTACTATTATTATTCTTATAGTTATTGTCACTGTTATTGGTATTATTGTTATTCTTATTGTTATTGTTATTATTATTATTGTTATTGTTATTGTTATTTTTATTATTGATATTGTTATTATTATTGTTATCGTTCTTATCATTATAATTATTGTAATTATTGTCATTATTATTATTGTCATTGTTATTGTTATTATTATTATTATTATTATTATTGTTATTGTTATTATTATTGTTATTATAATTATTGTTATTGTTATTGGTATTATTATTATTCTTATAGTTATTGTCATTGTTATTGGTATTATTGTTATTGTTACTGTTATTGTTATTATTATTATTGTTAATGTTAGTGTTATTGTTATTATTGTTGTTATTTTCATTATGCTTTTTATAGTTATTATTGTTATTATTGTTATTATTGTTATTATATTTATTGTTTTTGTTATTGTAAATATTATTGTTATTGTAATTATTGTTATTGTTATTGCTATTGTTATTATTATTGTTATTGTTACTATTATTGTAATTGTTATTATTATTGTTATTTTTGTTATTAATGTTATTGTAATTGTTATTATTGTTATTATTGTTACTGTTATTGTAAATATTATTGTTATTGTTCTTATTATTATTGTTTTTGCTATTGTTATTGTTATTGTTATTGTTATTATTATTGTTATTGTTATTATTATTGTTATTATTGTTATTATTGTTATTATTATTATTATTGTTATTGTTATTGTTATTATTGTTAGTATTGTTCGTATAATTGTTATTATTATTGCTATTATTATTGTTATTATTGTTACTGTTATTGTTCTTATTGTTTTTATTGTTATTGTTATTGTTATTATTGTTATTATTGTTATTATTGTTATCATAAATGTTATTATTATTATTATTGTTATTATTAATATTATTATTATTATTATTATTATTATTGTTATTTTTAGTGTTATTGCTATTATTCTTGTTATTGTCATTATTGTTGTTATAGTTAATATTGTTATTATTGTTATTATTGTTATTATATTTATTGTTATTTTCATTGTAATTATTATTGTTATTGTTATTATTATTGTTATTATTGTTATTATTGTTATTATTGTTATTATTGTTATTTTTATTGTTATTATTGTTATTATTGTTATTATTTTTGTTATTTTTATTTTTATTGTCATTAGTATTGCTATTGTTATTATTATTGTTGTTATTAAATCATTAAT
>NC_060958.1:1768224-1770724 GCF_910589235.1 Vespa crabro
TTATTATTATTATTGTTATTGTTAGTGTTATTGCTATTATTCTTGTTATTGTCATTATTGTTGTTATAGTTATTATTGTTATTATTGTTATTATTGTTATTATATTTATTGTTATTTTCATTGTAATTATTATTGTTATTGTTATTATTATTGTTATTATTGTTATTATTGTTATTATTGTTATTATTGTTATTTTTATTGTTATTATTGCTATTATTGTTATTATTTTTGTTATTTTTATTTTTATTGTCATTAGTATTGTTATTGTTATTATTATTGTTGTTATTATAATCATTAATATTATTATTATTAATATTATTATAATTATTATTAATAATGTTATTATTATTATTATTGTTGTTATTGTTATTGTTATTGTTATTATTATTATTGTTATTGTTATTGTTATTTTTATTATTATTATTGTTATTATTATTGTTATCGTTCTTATCATTATAATTATTGTAATTATTGTCATTATTATTATTGTCATTGTTATTGTTATTATTATTAATATTATTATTGTTATTGTTATTATTATTGTTATGATAATTATTGTTATTTTTATTGCTACTATTATTATTCTTATAGTTATTGTCACTGTTATTGGTATTATTGTTATTCTTATTGTTATTGTTATTATTATTATTGTTATTGTTATTGTTATTTTTATTATTGATATTGTTATTATTATTGTTATCGTTCTTATCATTATAATTATTGTAATTATTGTCATTATTATTATTGTCATTGTTATTGTTATTATTATTATTATTATTATTATTGTTATTGTTATTATTATTGTTATTATAATTATTGTTATTGTTATTGGTATTATTATTATTCTTATAGTTATTGTCATTGTTATTGGTATTATTGTTATTGTTACTGTTATTGTTATTATTATTATTGTTAATGTTAGTGTTATTGTTATTATTGTTGTTATTTTCATTATGCTTTTTATAGTTATTATTGTTATTATTGTTATTATTGTTATTATATTTATTGTTTTTGTTATTGTAAATATTATTGTTATTGTAATTATTGTTATTGTTATTGCTATTGTTATTATTATTGTTATTGTTACTATTATTGTAATTGTTATTATTATTGTTATTTTTGTTATTAATGTTATTGTAATTGTTATTATTGTTATTATTGTTACTGTTATTGTAAATATTATTGTTATTGTTCTTATTATTATTGTTTTTGCTATTGTTATTGTTATTGTTATTGTTATTATTATTGTTATTGTTATTATTATTGTTATTATTGTTATTATTGTTATTATTATTATTATTGTTATTGTTATTGTTATTATTGTTAGTATTGTTCGTATAATTGTTATTATTATTGCTATTATTATTGTTATTATTGTTACTGTTATTGTTCTTATTGTTTTTATTGTTATTGTTATTGTTATTATTGTTATTATTGTTATTATTGTTATCATAAATGTTATTATTATTATTATTGTTATTATTAATATTATTATTATTATTATTATTATTATTGTTATTTTTAGTGTTATTGCTATTATTCTTGTTATTGTCATTATTGTTGTTATAGTTAATATTGTTATTATTGTTATTATTGTTATTATATTTATTGTTATTTTCATTGTAATTATTATTGTTATTGTTATTATTATTGTTATTATTGTTATTATTGTTATTATTGTTATTATTGTTATTTTTATTGTTATTATTGTTATTATTGTTATTATTTTTGTTATTTTTATTTTTATTGTCATTAGTATTGCTATTGTTATTATTATTGTTGTTATTAAATCATTAATATTATTATTATTATTATTATTATAATTATTATTAATAATGTTATTATTATTATTATTATTATTATTGTTATCGTTATTGTTATTATTATTATTGTTATTGTTATTGTTATTTTTATTATTATTATTGTTATTATTATTGTTAACGTTCTTATCATTATAATTTTTCTAATTATTGTTATTATTATTATTGTCATTGTTATTGTTATTATTATTATTATTATTATTAATGTTATTGTTATTATAATTGTTATTATAATTATTGTTCTTGTTATTGCTATTATTATTATTCTTATAATTATTGACGTTGTTATTGGTATTAATGTTATTGTTATTGTGATTGTTATTATTAATATTCTTATTGTTAGTGTTTTTGTTATTATTATTGTTATTATAATTATTGTTATTGTTATTGCTGTTATTATTATTCTTATAGTTATTGACATTGTTGTTGGTATTAATGTTATTGTTATTGTTATTGTTATTATTATTATTGTTATTGTTAGTGTTACTGTTATTATTATTGTTATTGTTATTATTATTATTATTGTTATTATTATCATCATTGTTATTATTATTATTATTAATCATATTATTATAATTATTATTATTATTATTATTATTATTATTGTTATTGATATTGTTATTGTTATTAGTATTATTGTTATTGTTATTGTTATTTTTATTATTATTATTGTTATTATT
>NC_060958.1:1775724-1778224 GCF_910589235.1 Vespa crabro
TGTTATTATTATTGTTATTATAATTATTGTTATTGTTATTGGTATTATTATTATTCTTATAGTTATTGTCATTGTTATTGGTATTATTGTTATTGTTACTGTTATTGTTATTATTATTATTGTTAATGTTAGTGTTATTGTTATTATTGTTGTTATTTTCATTATGCTTTTTATAGTTATTATTGTTATTATTGTTATTATTGTTATTATATTTATTGTTTTTGTTATTGTAAATATTATTGTTATTGTAATTATTGTTATTGTTATTGCTATTGTTATTATTATTGTTATTGTTACTATTATTGTAATTGTTATTATTATTGTTATTTTTGTTATTAATGTTATTGTAATTGTTATTATTGTTATTATTGTTACTGTTATTGTAAATATTATTGTTATTGTTCTTATTATTATTGTTTTTGCTATTGTTATTGTTATTGTTATTGTTATTATTATTGTTATTGTTATTATTATTGTTATTATTGTTATTATTGTTATTATTATTATTATTGTTATTGTTATTGTTATTATTGTTAGTATTGTTCGTATAATTGTTATTATTATTGCTATTATTATTGTTATTATTGTTACTGTTATTGTTCTTATTGTTTTTATTGTTATTGTTATTGTTATTATTGTTATTATTGTTATTATTGTTATCATAAATGTTATTATTATTATTATTGTTATTATTAATATTATTATTATTATTATTATTATTATTGTTATTTTTAGTGTTATTGCTATTATTCTTGTTATTGTCATTATTGTTGTTATAGTTAATATTGTTATTATTGTTATTATTGTTATTATATTTATTGTTATTTTCATTGTAATTATTATTGTTATTGTTATTATTATTGTTATTATTGTTATTATTGTTATTATTGTTATTATTGTTATTTTTATTGTTATTATTGTTATTATTGTTATTATTTTTGTTATTTTTATTTTTATTGTCATTAGTATTGCTATTGTTATTATTATTGTTGTTATTAAATCATTAATATTATTATTATTATTATTATTATAATTATTATTAATAATGTTATTATTATTATTATTATTATTATTGTTATCGTTATTGTTATTATTATTATTGTTATTGTTATTGTTATTTTTATTATTATTATTGTTATTATTATTGTTAACGTTCTTATCATTATAATTTTTCTAATTATTGTTATTATTATTATTGTCATTGTTATTGTTATTATTATTATTATTATTATTAATGTTATTGTTATTATAATTGTTATTATAATTATTGTTCTTGTTATTGCTATTATTATTATTCTTATAATTATTGACGTTGTTATTGGTATTAATGTTATTGTTATTGTGATTGTTATTATTAATATTCTTATTGTTAGTGTTATTGTTATTATTATTGTTATTATAATTATTGTTATTGTTATTGCTGTTATTATTATTCTTATAGTTATTGACATTGTTGTTGGTATTAATGTTATTGTTATTGTTATTGTTATTATTATTATTGTTATTGTTAGTGTTACTGTTATTATTATTGTTATTGTTATTATTATTATTATTGTTATTATTATCATCATTGTTATTATTATTATTATTAATCATATTATTATAATTATTATTATTATTATTATTATTATTATTGTTATTGATATTGTTATTGTTATTAGTATTATTGTTATTGTTATTGTTATTTTTATTATTATTATTGTTATTATTATTGTTATCGTTCTTATCATTATAATTATTATTGTCATTGTTATTGCTATTATTACTATTACTATTATTATTATTGTTATTATAATTATTGTTATTGTTATTGCTATTATTATTATTCTTATTGTTATTGTCATTGTTATTGGTATTATTGTTATTGTTATTGTTATTGTCATTAAAATTGTTATTTTATTATTATTGTTAGTATTGTTATAATTGTTATTGTTTTTGTTATTATTGTTATTATTGTTATTAAAGTTATTATTGTTATTGTTATTGTTAGTGTTACTGTTATTATTATTTTATTATTATTGTTATTATTGTTATAATTGTTATTGTTATTGTTATTATTGTTATTATTGTTACTATAATTGTTATTATTATTGCTATTATTATTGTTATTATTGTTATCCTTATTGTTATTATTGTTAATATAGTTATTATTGTTATTGTTATTATTATTGTTATTATTGTTATTATTATTGTTATTTTTATTTTTATTGTTATTCTTATTTTTATTGTTATTATTATTGTTATTATTATTTTATTATTATTGTTATTATTATTATCATAAAGATTATTATTATTATTATTATTAATATTATTATTATTATTATTATTATTGTTATTATTATTGTTATTATTATTGTTATTATTATTAATGTTATTGTTATTGTTATTTTTATTATTATTATTGTTATTATTATTGTTATCGTTCTTATCATTATCATAAATATTATTATTAATATTATTGTTATTATTAATATTATTATTATTATTATTATTATTGTTA